>NW_027551569.1:3294934-3332374 GCF_008692635.1 Crocuta crocuta | reverse complement strand
TATGTGTTCTTTGTGTACAGTAGAATCCCAACTAGTAGTGGAGCAAAACTTGTAACAATGTTGGTGAACCTCAAATGAAAAATCATTTATTTATTTATTTAAATTTATTTATTTATTTAAATAATATTGAATGAAAAAAGCAAATTATGGAATAACATGTGCAGAATGATGCCGTTTATGTAAAGTTTATCAACATGTGAAATAATCCAAAATACTTTATTGTCAAGATCCTCATTTACTGTATAAAGGATATAAACATGATGAGTGTCCCAGTAAACGGTTACTACTGAGAAGAGAGAGGAGCATGATTCTGGCAGAGGGGGTTTACCTGAGCCTGTAATATTCAATTTTTTCAAAAAAGAATATGAAACAAATTGATCAGAATGTTAAGAAAATATGAAATAAACTCATCAGAATGTTAAGAAATTAATCCAAGCCAGATTTAGGTATACAGATACACATTATTTACTTGTTTCTACTTGTTGAATGTAACATTTCAAAGTTGAGTAAAGAACTGCCTAGCCTCTCTGTGATATGGATGCCAAGTGCACAGCCAAGTTTACTCCCTGAGTTCTTGCACTTCCTGCTGTCTGTGGAACTGATTAAAATTGTATATGACCACATAGCATAACTATTCAGACTCTGGGGAAATGTTGAAATTGTGAAGATAAATTCTGAAATATCAAAGTTCAACTGTAGACATGCAAAACCAACTAAGGACTTAAAGCATAAAAATGAAAACAAAACAAAATAAAAGCTGTTTGATATGGAGATCAGAAGAATATACAGTCTTCTCTTTCCCCCTAAAATTAAACCAGATATAGGCTTTAGCCTTTCTGAAGGATTATCTGTCCATATGAAAACTGCCAGCCTGAAAACCACACAAGGTAATATAAAGCAAAACAAAATGAAACCCGCTTATGTGAGGGAAAAGAATACTCCACAAAATGGCTGCACCTTCCCAAATACATCCTTCAGCTCCCCAAACAGCTTTTCCATCCTTGACCTTCTCATTGGAAACCTCTCCTAAGCACTTACACACAGCTCTGCAAATGTTAGGGTGACATTTGGACTGGGCTTGCGTGATCAGCTCACCCGTCGTCTGGGCTCCCCCAGGGGCCTTCCAAGCTTCAGCACAGTGGTATTAGCCTTGCAGGCCTCCCCTCCCAGCGCTAGCAATAACATTTACCAGCTACAGTTTTCTCCATCTTCAAATATTTCCTTTGGCCCACGTGACAGTGATCCAGCTCCTCCATAGACTGAGACCTGAAGAGAGTAGTTTAGGGAGAGGAGAGAACCTCCTTTAAGAACTTTTAACATTTACCTTTCATCAAAGATTTTACTTGTGTTTTAATTGGCCTTCCCTCCCAGGATTTTGATATGTTTGGGAAAAATTAATTACTAAAATTGCACACCTGTGTGTGTGTGTTGGGGGAGCACACTTTTGATTATTTTCATGTCAGTGGAAACTGAAAAAAAATGTTTCAGGTTGGTGAAGAATCAGATCTGTGTGCTCACTGAAATCCTTAGGAATCCAGAATTAGCTAGGAAATTGTACAATTATTAATCATAACTGTAGAAAATAATTTTGGAGTCTTGCCAAGCTAATAGATGCCCAGACCTAGAATACTCAAGACTTAAAGAAGTCAAGATGGCCTCATTTGTTTGTTGTATCTCTAGTGCCTGAATGAATGAATGAATTGATGAGAAATGGATTGAACAGCGTTTCAACAACCTAATGAGTCATGTATTAATATTATCTTTTTTACTAATGAGAACGCTGAGGCTCAGAGAGATTAAGTTGCTTGTCCAGTTATAAACCTAGGAAGTGTCAGCCTGAGAACTTATTGCTCTGCAATAATCTGTACTTACAGAGGCACCATGTAAGTCAGAAGTAAGATAACACTGGCAGGAAGAATCAAAGATAAGTAAGAACATGGTAGAATTCCAATTAATAAGTGTAGAAGGAAAGAGGGTAAGACAGAATCATTTCTAGGCAAACACCACTAATAAATGTTGCAAATAAAACTTACTGATGGATACTAAAATTAGTGGGTGAAAAGTTTAGGGAGAAACATGGTTTGCTTCAGCTCAAACTATTTTCCCCAAGATACCTATCAAGTACGAAGGAAAAGATAGTTATTTAACAGTGAAAAGACCTGGGAGATATCAGCTTAACCAAGTAATCAAGAAAACATCACCGGTAACAAGGCTTGTCAATGTCATGAACTTGATACCATGCACTGGGAAGGATACAAGGGATTCAAAGGAGATTCTTTCTCAAAAGGCGTAACCTCACTCCAATCATGAGAAAACCTTGAACAAAGCCAGATTGGGGATATTTGGCAAAATATCCGACCAGTACACTTCAAAAGGACTTGAAAGACTAGGAAAGATGGAGAGACTGTTGAAGACTGGAGATGACTAAGGAAAAATAGAAATTAATGGGATTCTGAAATAGAGAAGAAGGACATTAGTGGAAAAAGTCATAAAGCTTGACTAATATCTAAAGTTTATTTAAAATGATTACCAATGTTAATTTCTGCTATTCACAGTCATACTGTGGTTATGTAACATGTTAGCATTAGGGGAAATTGGGTGAGAAGTGTAAGAGAAAGCTTGGTTTAATTTTTGCAAGCAGATACGTCTGAAGCTAGGTAAGTTTGAAATAAAATGTTTCAAACAACAAACCAAACCAAACAAAACAAAAAATGAAGAGGAAGTATATTTGCCTTAGACTTTCTTGCAATGTCCAGAAAGAACCAAACATAAACTAAAATGAAATGCACACAAAAGCTATCTTGTAGGTACTGTCTGTGATGTATGTACATGGCAGATAGAATGGAGTGACAGAGAAGGAGTGGTCATTTTGACTTGGAAGGGTGTGTGGGTAGCCAGGATAGGTTTCATAGAGAAGATAATACTCAAGGTATTTTGTTCAACCACATCTTTTTTTTTTTTTTTCTTCAAGCACCTACTATTTGCCAGGAATTCTTCTAGAAAAGAGCTACATAGTAGTAAACAAAAAGGAAAAGGTACCTGTTTTCATGGACTTACATTCTTGAAAGAGGAATGAGATGAACATATGAATTTAAAAAAGCAGATATTGTAAGTGCTGTGATGAACAATAAATGAGCTAATATGATAGAATAGGCTTGGGGAGAAGGGCAGTTAGATAAGTTGATTGGGGAGTACCTTTCTGAGAAGATGATGGTTAAGCTATTTAGGCCTGGGCCTGGATGAGATGGAGCCAACCATGCAAAAATATCAGGGAGCAGGTAGTTCTGCACTACAAAATAGACTGGCTGAATCCCCCAAGGTAAGAACAAATGGGTGTGTTTGTATTTAAGGAAATAAAGGGAGGCCAGTATGCTGGGCAGTGATGGCCAAAGGGAGAATAGTAGATGAACAATAGGGTGACTAGATTGGCTTTAGGTCCAAACTGCATACTTTTGAGTAAAATGTGGTGCTATTTGTAATTACATCAGGACAACAGAAGCTAAATGGACTGTTTGGACCAAACCTAGACATATGATTACCCTATGGAGAAGAAATAAATTAGATAAGACTTAGAGTCAGGCAAGGAAGTATAAATGTATTCTCAATGCATTAAGGAGGCATGGGAGCATACAGCAGGGGAAGGAAGAGATCTCTCTGGCTGCTGTGTGGAGGATAGGCTCTGGAGAGCAACAAATGCAAGTATCAGGGATTGTTAGAAGTCTAGCTGGAACAGAGGGTGGAGGCTTTAGCGAAGAGAGTAGACACAGAAAAAGAAAGAACTTTCACATTCACAAAGTTTTGAAGGTAAAGTTGAAGAGCCTTGCTTACTGTTATTAAGCATGCCAGGGACAGGGAGTGTAGAAGATTCCATACAAAGATAGCAGCAAGAGGAAAGTCCCAGGGGCAGGATATATTCTAAGAGTGAAGGGCAAAAGTGAAGGGGGCACTTTGGGGTCAGGTAAGTAGGCTGAGATGTGACCTGAGGTCAGATCATCTAAGACTTGGAATATCAGGGCTAAATCAGTGCTAGTACATACTGTGGTGCCATTGAAAGCACTTGACTTGAAGGTGACATGATTTGATTTGTTTTTACGAAAATGATACTAGCTCAACTATAAGAGGAAATAAAAAGATAAAGGGAAAACACCCCCCCCCCAAAACAGAGATATTCTCTCCTAGTTAGAAAAATAAACAAGAAACTAGAAACATTTTGAGGGTGGTACAATAAAGTGAAGGGTCTTGAAGTTTTTAGAAACTGTCCACCCATTCATCAGACAAACCCTTCATTGTCTAACGGTTTACAGTATAATTAAGTGTTGACTCAGGGACTGCTCAACAGTGTCGTTGAGTCATAAAGAAGCTCTAAGAGGAAAACTTTAGGGACAAATTAATGTCATGTACCATGTACCTTCCTTCTTATGCTCCAGTGCTATTCTCGGCCCACTCATTTCTAAGTTTTAGCAATATCTCTCAGACTGGTGTGCCTCACATGCAATTTTGGCAAGCTAAGCATGGTGACAGAGCCAGATAACTTGTTCCCTGTAGACTTATAAACTCATCAGCTTTGGGCTGGTAATATAATTTACAGTATACTTTGCCAGCCTTATAAAACAACTTTCTGTTTTCAGGGGAATGGAGCCCTGACAATAAGAAGTGTTTATAGCTTAATTTTAGCCATGTTCTCTATTGTTTCTGCAGTAGCAGTCTGTGTATGATGCATCCTAGTCATCTACAAGACAGCTACAACATTTTTTTCCTTCTTTTTGGCAAGCTGAGTACAACATCAGGCTTTGCTTAATAGCTACCCCTGTATCCTGTTACCTTCGGTGGTGGTAGCTGTAGCATGCACCTCCGTCTTTTGGGACAAAAGAATTGAGACATTCCTTCTGTAGGATACTCCAAACCATGGCTTACAGCTTGATGAAATTATCTGATGTCTTACTCTTGTAGATAAAGTTCTTATAAAATGATACTGATAGAAGTCTTGAGAATAGGAAAATCTGAGATATGCCACCCCTGTATATGTAGCCAAATGATGATGATCTTCCTGCTGTTTGTTTCTCCTTAGTGTACTGCAACAGCTGCTTGCCATTTATAGCATCATAGGCTAACAAGGTTAATTGTATTCAGCCATTACCCCAGATGACTATAGCTAAAAGTAAAGCTCCACAAAATAGGAACTTTTGTTTTGTCCATCTCTATATCTCCAGTCTAGAAAAGCACATGGAAACATAATAGATACTCAAAAACAGTGTGTTGAATAAAGAAGGCTAAATACTGACATGGCAAATCTGCCCTAATGATATGGAAATGAATACTATAAATGATCTAATCTCCCAAGAAGACCATGTTCTGCTGTGAGTTGGCCAGGGGGTTGATGAGCTGATGTGTCAGCCTGAGACATTACATAGGATCTAACATTCATCTTAATAATGTCTATCAGTTGAAAAAAATATATAGAATTCAATTCCAGGGGTAGTTTATTAACCTGGTCAACTCTAGATTCTATCATGCAAAACGTAGAGTTGTGAAATTTCCCACTCTTCTCTTTTTGCTCATAGTCACATCCACTAGAAGAGAGATCGTTTCATTCATGTCTTACATGCATTGAATTCACTGTCTGGCACTGTCACATTTGTTTTGTATTCCTGTTCCATAGCTTACTCTGATTGAGTGACATTGGAAATAACTTATATATCTCCCACACACAAATATACATTATATAACATTTATATATATATCACACATATGCACACATAACATATATATCATATATGTATATGTATCTCATACATACATATAACATGTATATATAACAAGAACATTCTGAATTGGTACCTTAATAGATCTTTAAGTATTATATATGTATGGATCTATTGACCTGTTTCAGAATATTGCTGATTTTATACAGCCTGATTTTTAAAAAAAAATTTTAAATGTTTTATTTATTTCTGAGAGAGAGAGAGAGAGAGACAGCATGAGCAGGGGAGAGTCAGAGAGAGGGAGACACAGAATCCAAAACAGGCTCCAGGCTCTGAGCTAGCTGTCAGCACAGAGCATGACACGGGGCTTGAACCCACAAACCGTGAGATCATGACCTGAGCCGAAGTTGGATGCTCAACCGACTGAGCCACCCAGGTGCCCCTACAATCTGATTTTGGAAGCAGGATCCAAAGTAGAAAAACAGGAAGGTCTTTAATATCTGTATAAGGAAAAAAAATCAAGGCTATTAAATATCAACCTCAGTTTCCTCAGTTATGAAATAAAGGTAATTTTTAAGTTTTTAATTAAATTTTTTGTTCAATTCAGAGTGTAGTCGCACAACTTCTGTGTTACTTTGTTTCTAATAAAGGATAGACTGCGTTTTAATCAGTCCATTGGACTTAGGGAAATTTTTCATTGGTTTGACTTTTTTAGAAAATTTAATGTATATTTCTAGACAATTTGATTTTGGTTCATATTGAAATAATGGCTCAATCTCTTTTTGGAAGAAAATATGTATAAAACACGTTTGTTGAGTGAGTACATTGCAGAACAGTTAACACGGAGAAAGTGTATTCTCCTTTGCTGCCCTAGAGAAATTGTTTCTCTGGTTTTGCCTTGAACAATACTGAAACAACAGTCACATTTCAGTGAGCACAAGTGTGTGCAGAACAGTTCTCTGAGGTTTCGGCCCAGCCATTTGGGGATCAGAACACCAACAAGTAACATGGGAAACACAAGGACAGGCATGAAGTCAGCCATTAATTATGTTACTATATCAACTCAGTGCTGTTGTGGAACAATAGTCTAGAATAAAGCAAATCCATTTATACAAATCCATTCACTCCAGCTCCATACCTGAAGTTAATCACCCTTGTTTGATGGTTTAGACATAAAGCTTTTTAAAAATTTTGGTAACTAGAACTAGATATCAGTAATAGTGAGAGGGCAAATGTATTCTCTAGAGTATTGACAAGAATATATGACAGAGAGAGACAGCAAGCTTTGGGCACAAATGAAAGTCTCCAGAATAGTGTTGTCTGTCTTTCAGAATGAATAGCGTAGTTGGACCACAATATCAGGGTCCATCACTGGACATAGCCTGCCCATGACTACTATGAGCCATGCTTGCCATCAAAATATTAACAGAAGTTCTAATGCTGAGGTTCTGGAGTGTAATTTCTGCCATGGGTAGAGAAAGTCTATGAAGGTAGACTCATTGTGTATGGAATTTGAGAACAGAAGAAAGAATAATGTCTACTTTAGTTTTCTATTTAATCAAAGTAGACCTCATAATGAAGATGATACTAACAAAGTGCTGTAATTAACACTTCATAATTAGATTCCATTTTACAGTTTTCAGACCTTTCAAACATATTTTCTTATATCACTTAAAAATATTATTCAAGATTTACATAAGGGAGGGGGGAGGCCAGCAAATGTGTGGCTTTCCCAAGATTGCATGCCCAGAAGAGGTGGAACATGGATCTCCTGACACCTAGGTTCTTTCTACTAATCACTGCTACCTCTGATACGGGAGTGTGCTCACATGAAAGCAGGGGGTATTTCTAGACATCAGGGAAATTAAAACACACACATGTGCACCACACATATAACATTCACTAAGTACCATTTAATATAAGATATTTGGGTATTTTCACATTCCTGCTTCAGGTTTCACCATTGTGATGGACTCCTTTTTTTTTTGCAACTTATTCTCCACCTTTCTCCACTCAGCTTGAACCATGGAAGGTTATCCTATGGATTGCATTATAAGAAGCTCCTTTGCCTTCTGTATTCTGGTTGAGTTTGCCCAATGGGAAGCACACAAGGAGGATGAGAAGGAAGGATGACAGTAAAGTCTGAATTTTTAATTTTCTGTCTCTCTCCCTGTGGAATGACTACCAACTGGCCCTTTGACCACAGCTCTTGCGAGGCCCTGCTAACTCTCTCTCTTCCTCAGAGTTCTGGCAACTGAACTTTCCCTTGCTCCATTAGGCCAAAGGTAGTGATGGAGGTCTGCTCTTAATAGCACTGAATACTGCATTACCCCTTGGAAGGTTCATTATGCCCTACTCATACCTCTGTAAATATTTACCTTATTAAACCTTCATAATATGGCATGATTTGAGTGGGCTGTCTCTTTCCTAGTAGTATCCTGACTGATTCAGTGTTATTATTACACATATGGATGGGGAAACTGAGGTCCAAGAATGTTTCACAGTTAAATAACATGCAGATCTAGGATTCCACCCCATTCTTCTAACTTCAGGCTTATACAGTTACAGCACATGAACCAATGATTCTGAGTAGCAAGGCTGACCCATATGTGTAAATACAGCTTTGCACAATAGAGCTTTCTTGAATGGACTCAGAAAAGGAACAATTCTCAGAGACATACCACTGCCCTTTATAAATATTATATTTTGAAATTTCATAACATGTTTTGCAAGGTAGAGCAATGGTAATAGTGTCTGAAAGAAAATTGGATAAGATTGGATCTGATCTCTCCCCACACCATTCTGTCTTCCCTGCACTGTCAGAGTTACCCTACAGAGCACATCTGACCATGTCACTTCATGTCTAACACCCCTCTGTATTGACTAAGATCCAAACTTCCTAACTGTGATTATTTGGTCTTTTATATTGGACTCTCTCTTTAGTCTTTTTTCTTTTTATGTTTTTTCTTTAGTCTTTTTTCTTTTTATGTTTTTAAATGTTAATTTACTTTTGAAAGAGAGAGAGAGACAGAGCATGAGTGGGGGAGGACCAGAGAGAGAGGGAGACACAAAATCCAAAGTAGCCTCCAGGCTCTGAGCCATCAGCACAGAGCCTGATGTGGGGCTGGAACTCACAAACTGCCAGATCATGACCTGAGCCGAAGTCGACGCTCAACCGACTGAGCCACCCAGGTGGCCCCCTTTAGTCTTAACTTTACCACTCCAGTCCATATGCTTGAGCCCACATGGAACCACTCTAGTGGTTGTCACGTGGGATTTTTTTTTTTTTTTTTAATCCACCAACAGGCATTTGACAATGTCTGGAGACATTTTTAGTTGTCATGACTAAAGGGAATGCGATTGGCCCCTAGCGGGTGGAGGGCGGGGCTACTGCTAAACCTCTTACAATGCACAAGACAGCTCCCGCAGCAAAGAGTTACCGGTTCAAAGTGTATTGTCACCATTGAGAAATTCGGTTCTACTTTAAGACTTTGAACTCCCGCCTGACTGTTTACCAGATGCTATGATATATGATTTTATTCCATGCCCTTGTCAACTTTGCCCCTGGTACCTACGCCTTTCTACTAGCTGGAGTGACTTCCTGCTTCTTTTTTTTACTGTTCACTCTCATTCTTGAACCAGGTTATACTCCTTCTCCTTAACAACTCTAGGCAAACACAAAGACACCTGAGCTGAGTCCCTGCAGCACTTAGTTCATTCTTTAGTATAACAGTTTACCTGTTTGTGTCTGTATTTCCATCTGACTGTAATCTCATTAAAGGCAGCAGGCCTGTTACTCTCTTCCTATCCCCCCAGTTCAGCACAGTGTCTGGCACAGATTAGATATTAATCATTGAATGAATGAGCAAATAATTTGCAAGTAGTGGCTATATTTCTCCCGATTAATTGTGTTGTTTAATTTTTTTTTGTGTGTTGTTTAATTTTTATAAATTAAGTTATATTTTTAATTCAGTACGAAAAATTGCTGTATAAGAGAAAGCTGCATGACGACTTTGAATGAATATTTTCTTAAAAATTATATATCTTATAAAGCAGGGTTTCGATATCCCCTGTTACCCTTCCTTCCTACCTTCCTTCCTTATTAATACTAAAAAATATGCATGTGTATTTACATACCTGCTTTCCTTAAAGTGAGAAATGTCCATCAAAATTTTTGTCGTAGATGTAGAATGCTCTAGTTGTTTGGGGAAGAGAAACGAATATGACTGCATGTAATGTCAGCATTATGTTGGGAAAGAAAAGTTAGATCTTTTCAGCCTTGTCCACAAGAGGGAGGGCATTGCCCTCCATCAATTTTGTTGATTCCCCAGAACTGTTGGCTACTGTTGGGTCTGCTTGGAGCTAGAGATTTATGTTGTTCCTGCTGTTGCAAAATACAGAATTAGAACCTGGCAGACATTCCTGTATAAATTTGCACACTGTTTAAGATCAGCCCAGTTTGGGTGGAGAGGAAGCAATCTGTGTATTTGGGAGGTTTTGTCAGAATAAAACACACTTAAAGAGTGTGTAAGGCCAATAGCTGCATGAATGAGCAGGAAGGTGTCTTGAAGGTTCAAAAAGAGAAGAGCGTGAGGAGGGTGATTATTTAATGGTATTTTGCTTACAAGGTTGGCCATAAGAGTATCAGGGGGAGAATGGTAGAGAAAAGTTGCCTGCCAGAAAGACCCTCTTTCAATTTAACAAAAAAGAATGTACCAGTTAAGTAATCATTAGCTTCAAGTATAACTCAGTGTTCTTAATCTTAAAAAGTAGGAGAAAGATAAATAATTTGAAAACAAAGCTAACAGGAATGGCCAAACAGGATGAGTCTGCCAACCCTGCCTGTGCTCCTCAGGTATAGTATTGTCTAATGGATAAAAATACTGAAAATTATCCCTGATACCTTTATAGAGGGAAGAAAAAAAAGATGGAATAGATAGATGTTCTTACCTGGTCCCACCTGAGTGAAGAGTGGTAGAAACAGCAGTGGGAGGGAAATAACTGTAACAGACTCAGACAATGGGGCTGAGGATAAAAGGTAAGTCACTAGGGCTAAATGGATAAGAAATTCTAATGCATTCCTCTCCACTGCCTTGGGAAGCACTCTTTAACCAGATGGGGTGACTTCTGCCCCAGGCACTTAACAAGGTTCAGAAATGAGAACATAGGCTTGGCAGCTAAATGAAGGTTACATACAGTCTTGACTGAGCTCTTCATCACTCCATTTTGTTCCCATATTTCATCATCTCTCAAGCTACAGAAAATAACTACATAGAACTAAAAATATGAAGCCATTCAACTGTAGATGACTCTGGGAATCAAGTCCCTGAAACTATGTCTGAACAATTAGGAATTCTGGATAGAGCCACCTGAGTATGAACAGGAAAGTCAATGACATGGCAATGCAAGTCTAAAACAGCAGAAGAAATAAAGTAAAATAAAAACAAAGGAAGCAGTATAGATTAGAAAAGTCTAAGAATTTGATTTAGAAGAAAATGAAGGACCAAAGAATTTCCCATGAGCTATATTCTGTAGCTCATTTACACTGCAGAATAACTTAAGAAATTTTAGTGGCACAAGAATTGAAAGGAAAATTTTAAAACAAATCAACTGAGTGAAAGGAAGAGGGAGATTATAGATGGAAGGGAGAAAAATGTGAGAACCAAAACAGTGCAGTCACATAACTAATTTGACAGAAGCGGCAACTTCCAAGTACTAGTCCCTGGCTAAACATGAGGCAAAATCTTACACTCTGTGAACTGTGAAAGAAGTCTCCAATTCACACATATCAACAGAGAAACGATAAAAATTAACTGACTACAGCGACTCAAGGATAATATGTGACCAATAAGTGGCTTATATTGACCCAGGGATAATACTTGCCAACAATAGGGAGGCAGGCTACAAGATAAAAGTGGGGAAAAATACCTGAGCAGGGAAATCAGAGCTGTCACACTGCCAGGAAAATATAAATCACAAAATTCAGCCAAGTCATTAAACAGAGACACAAATGAACGGACAGCAAGAACTAGCCCTGATGATGGTGGGTGGGAGAGTGGAGAGCAGTACCTAGCCTTGCTATAATCCATTGTCTAAAATGTCCAGTTTTCATCAAAAAGTTGTGAGACATGCACAGAGATGGGAAAATGTGACAGATATTCAGGAATATATGCTGGCAATGGAAACTGTCTTTCAGGGGCTCCGGATGTTGGACTTAGCAGACAGCCTCCATGGAAGTCATTATGTTAAATATGTTAAAAGGATTAAGGAAACTACACTTAAAGAGTTAAAGAAAAATACTAATGATTCATCAATTATTATGATGAATTGGTGTTATCATTACAATTATCATTAATAGAGATACTAATTACACACACACACACACACACGTATAATTTTCAACCTCCGGATTTCCATTTAGAGAGTTTATATACATGCTATATAAATTTGGAGTTGAGAAGTGCAGTAACCCAAGAAAAAATTCACTAGAGGGGCTCAACAATAGATTTGAGTCAGCAGAAGAATTAACAAACTTGAAGATAGATCAATAGAAATTCTAAGTCTGAATACAGAAAAAAAAGAATGAGGATAAATGAACAGTGTCAGAAAAATGTGGGGGACTTTTAAATGTCTTAGCTATATAAGATGGGAGCACTGGGAGAAAAGGACAGATAAAGAGACAGAAACAAACTATTCAAAGAATTAATGACTGAAAATTTCCCAAATTTGATGAAAAACATTATTCTCCACAGCATAGAAGTTGAATAAACTCTATGTAGGTTAAATTCAAAGAGATTTACATCCAGACCCATTATATAAAACCATTGAACACCAAAGACAAAGAGATCTTGGAAGCAGCAAGAGAAAAAAAAATGACCCCTTGTGTATAAGGGCACTGTAGTGAGATTAACAGCTGATTGTCTCTTGACAATAAGACAACATTAAATGTGCTGAAAGAAACAGAAGTGTCAGCCAAGATTCCCATATCCAACAGAGCTGTCTTTCAAAAGTGAAGGCAAAATAAAGATGTTCCCAGGTAAATTCAGAGAGTTCACTGCTAATATACCTGCCTTATGAGAACTACTAACTGCTTTTATTCTTCATGCTGGAAGGAAGTGACAGCAGACAGTAATTTGAATCTACATGAAAAAACAAAGAGCTCCAATAAAGGTAATTATGTAGGTAATGGTAAAAGACAGCATAATTACCCATTTCTTTTTCTTTTTTCTCTTAACTCATTTAAAACACAACTGCATAAAACAATATCTATAAAATTGTATTGTTGGGCGTATAATGTATGGAATTGTGATATATTTGACAATAAACCACAAATGAATGAAGCTATATTGAAGAAAGGAGATGATACCAGATGGTAACTTGAGTCTGCAGGAAGAAATGAAGAGGGATAGAAATGGTAAATAATAAGCTTAATTAAAAAAAAAAAACTCTATAAATATTTTTGAGCTCTCCTTTCTTCTCCTCGCTTAAGAAGACATATGTTTTTTAAAAGCAATCATTATAACAATATTGTTGAGTTTGTAATATATATAGACACAATATGAATAACAATGACAAAATAAGGAGGAAGGAAAGAGTGCTGTGGAAGAGTAGAGGTTCTATATCTTACTGGAATTAAGTTGAGTATAAATATGAAGTATATTTGATAAGATATATATTGTAAGACCTAGAGCAACCACTAAGAAAGTAGCTCAGAAATATAGCTAATCATTAAAAGAATGAGTATGGTAGGAAATACTCATTTAAGATGAAAGGAGATAGTAAAAGAGCAAAGAGACACAAAACAGGGGAACTGTGTTAAGTACCATTGTGTGGGCATCCCATGATGTGGTCTCTTAAAACTCAGTTCAACATATTTCAGACTGAATAACTTTCCTTATTGAGGTGTATTTTCTTCCTTCAAATAATTATTCTATTCATGGTGAGTCTTCCTTGTGTTTGAAATCTTTTAAACAAATTAATAAGAATACTGGAATGGACGTTTTTAGCTGATTCCTGTACTAATCTGCTTCATTTCTGCTTCATCACCCTCCCCTTAAAAATTTTGGGTTGATAATAGAACACACTCACAGAGATGCATACAAAGGTATGGATTGAGATACACACTTTATTTGGTACCATTAGCTGTTTGACTGCATACTCAACTGATGTTTGTTCTCTGAACTACCAATACTGACACAAAGATGCATTCAGTTCTATGTTCTGGCACTACACATATGCAGAGGGATAAAAGTGACCTTTACTTTTGGATTGTATTCAAGTTGAGTACATCAAAACAACCATTTCATGGCTCACTGAATACTCTAATTTCTCTTAAAAAGGGGTGTACATATGTGTGTAGGTGAGTATAGTAGAAGGCACATGGTAATAATGATTAATAGTGTTCATAATTACATAAACACATAAGGCATTGTGCATTTTTATATATAACATATTTAGAAATGGATGTATTATATATATTTATATAATTTTATATATTCATAAATAATATACAGTTTTAAATAACGACATGTACGTATAACACAAACATAAACACAAGGGCACCACACTCTACTATGAAGCATTATAGATGTATTTTTAGTGCTTAGGAACATGGATGTATTCCTGGCAGAGCCCTCTGACATTGGGCAGAATGGTTAAGGACATAACCATGAGAATCAAACTGCTGGTGTTCAACTCACAGCTCTGCCCTTTCTTAGCTGTGTGACCTGGTATCCATAAAATCTAATAATGATATTGTCTTCTTTGCGGTGTTCTTGTAAGCATTAAATGTCTTAGTGCATGTAGAGTTCTAGAAAGCACCAGGCAAACAGTAAGTGCTCAGTATATTTTAGCTATCATTATTGATCTTCTTTTGATTCTGCTCTTCGAGGAAATAAAATAGTTTCTTTCACATCTGGAGCATGTGTTAAATTTAGATTATGTTTCCCATCTAAGAATACATCTTCGTAATATGTCTTTTATTGTGATGGTGTCTGCAACTGTCAAACCTTTATTTGTAATCTTAAGAGTGTTCAGATTCTAATATATAGCTATTAGCACATCTTGGGTATTACCCAGGTGGTGATTGCTTCTTGGGAATGAGCAGGTGTATTTATATTGCTTTTAATGGACTTTTTGTATGTTGTGTAAATAGGGTGGTGGTATGATGATGAGAAAGACTGTTTTGAGTACCTTCCATGTGGTTGGGCTCTTCTCTTCCTGATAGGATTTCTTTTATACATAAAGGCCGATGATGTTTTTCTCTTTTGTTCACTGTTACATCTACAACACTTAGAAGAGTGCCACATACACAGTATCATAAATGAATGCATCATGGTACTTCTCAATCTAAAACCATTCACTTCCCAGTATCTACCCAAGTCCATTGATTTTATTGTAATTTCAAAGAACTATTCTATAACCACTTCTCAAAATATGCTTGATGCTTTTGTTAAACTTAATAGCTTGTTTTTGTCTGAGAATTCCCCTTATTTCTTTCCTCTGTGTGTATACAGGTGCTATTTTATCTGTGACAAATCTGATGCTATCACCTCTTTCATTACAAACCCCATCCATCTACTAAGAACGTCTCAGACTCTACCTTATCTTCTCTATTCACCTGCATGCCACAGTCTCTCTCCAGAATGCCCCTGGCTTTATAGATACTTCCTGGCTTATTTAACCATTTATTTACTTTTTAAAAACTTTTTTAAATGTTTTATTTATTTTTGAGAGAGAGAGAGACAGCGTTCTCAGGGGAGGGTCAGAGAAAGAGGGAGACACAGAATCTGAAGACAGGCTCCAGGCTCTGAACTAACTGTCAGCACAGAGCCTGATGCAGGGCTCAAACACACGAACCATGAGATCAGGACCTAAGCCGAAGTCGGACACTCAACTGACTGAGCCACCCAGGTGTCTCTTAACCATTTTTATATTCTAGTACAGTTACTTGCACATGCCATGTCTCTCTTCATATCAGGGACATTTGTTTCACTTTTGAACCTCCATAGTACATGTAGGTAGGTAGCAACTAGTTGGCAACAGCAAATATTTAATGAGGGCCCACTGAGTGCCCGATACTGAGCCCAGTGACAGGTTGGCTTTATAAGAATGTGAGTGATACTCTCTTTCTGTGTTCTCTAAAAGTATTTGCAAAATGAATGATTGAACACAATTCACATTTTGAGCAGCATGGTGTTGTAGAACAGGCCCTGGCCTTGGTATTGGACATATTGGCTTCAAACCCAGGCTGTCTGACTTTGAGATGTTAACATCTGTCTCTGAGTCCTTTGGTTTTATATTCAAAGTAGGAATGATAGATCCATGTTGTAGCATTAAGTGAGATGATAACATAATAATGATAACCTAGTAACATAATAGGGCAGAGTGGGTGGGAGGAGGCTCCTAACCAAAGTGTTTGGACTAGAGAAAGCATCAGAGGGGGTAGAATTTCTTCCTCATGGGAGTGCTATTTGAATAAAAGTAGAATGACTGATTCTCAGGATGTCATTGTTTTTTGGTTGTTGTTTTAGCTCTAGTTCTGTAGATCCTCTTTGAATGTGTGAAGCAAACTCTTATAGTGCCTGGCCACTAGTGCTGTTACAGGACTAGGCCTGGACTGCTGCTCTTTCCTCCTAGAAGCTCTAGCAAATATCTGCTTGCTGTGATGGTTATAAATTGCCGTTTTCCTTCTCTTTTTCACAAAATACTCCTAGGAGTCTAAGTTTTGTTTAATGCATTTTTATTTTGTCTACGGCACATAAAATTAAATTGTTACTATTTGTGGGGGCATTTATACATTTGCAAAACGTCTTCACATTCATTATTTCATTTAGCACACTTGCTAAGTCTGTGAACATGGTAGGGCAGGGACAAGTGCTCTGTCTGCCTTTTAAAAGCCAATAAAGAAACAGAACCTCAGAGTGTAAGTGGTCTGCCCAAGGTCACATAGGTTAAACATGGCAGCACCAGAGGTCTATCCAACATTAGTCACCTGACTGCAAATTTGGTGTCCTCTCCACCCTACTCTACTTACTCTCGAAGCAAAAAGAAACTCTGATATCCTTTATCCTGACAGTCTTCTCCACTCTTCTTTGCAGAGGCATCCATCTTGAGCTACGATGGCAGCATGTACATGAAGATCATCATGCCCATGGTCATGCACACTGAGGCAGAGGATGTGTCCTTCCGCTTCATGTCCCAGCGAGCTTATGGGCTGCTGGTGGCTACTACCTCCAGGGACTCTGCGGACACCCTGCGTTTGGAGCTCGATGGGGGGCGTGTCAAGCTCATGGTTAACTTAGGTATCGTATGAAGTACCCTCTGCCACTTTGTTTGGGCTTGTCTACCCTTTCTTTTCTGATTTTCATTGGTTTGAATTCTTTGTTTGTTTCTTAAAAGTTAGCTGCTCACCTCTTGTTTAATAGATCAAGGATAAAACCCAACAGCAACAAACACCTTCTTCTTGTTTATGCATGAGGTTTTGATGTCAATTTCTGGTTTCTGACAGTGGTGGTTTTTTTTTTTTTTTACTAGATTATTTATTTTTTAAGTTTCCTTTCTTGGTTTTTTGGAACCGTTTAGCTTTGTGTAAAACACGCTACTTTGGTCCATCTTTTGATCAGTCACATTGCCATTAAGTCCAACTCCTTGGTCACCACTCAAAACAGTCGAAGCTAAAGGCAGGGATAGGATAGCAAATGGAGGCAAAATGGAGGTTGGGGTTAAAGAAAACTAAGCTTTGTGAGTGGGATGAGAGCTGCATTGTTCCTTTTTCCACAATGACTGTTCAACTGGGGAGGTCTGGTGGCACTGGTATCTCCTCATACCTTATCCTAGTGGAGGACATCAGATATTTTTCTGTTGTCCCATTAAAGAAATAATCCTATAAATTTATAGTCTCTGACATGTGGAAGGAGAATGTGGCTCCTGTTACGTATCCCCTTCTTCCTTCCTGACATTCTTACCCATCATCTAGCAGCCCCTTTTATAAGGATTGTCATGTTACACTGTTATTCACCAGTTTCTCTGTCCTCCTCCTGTAATACATATAATTTTTCCTTGGTATTTTAAAATTATGAGTTTTAAATTTGCAGCTTTATTGTTCTTCCACTGCAATTACCTGTAACAGATACTTTGGTACCTCCTCTCCTGAAGGCCTCATATTCTCTCCTGCTACTGACCTTCTTGACTGGATTCTAACTGATTTTCAGTGGAGAATGGGGACCTCTTGATTTCTGGAAGGAAAGAAACCAACCTCATTTCTACTCAGTAGAAAGTCAGTGCCCAGTGCCAACAGGATGAGTAGTATGGTTGAGTCCAAGCTTTCTAAGCCATGGATTTATTTGGGTATATAGTTTTTGTTTGGATACAGAGCTCCTTTATAAAGATTCCAGTGGAATGACTTGTCAGAGGCATGGAGAAGACATCATGGACAAATATACTAAATATACCAGATATAAGACCATATAAAACCTTAGATGGCCTAGCGAGAAGGTGGGATTTGGAATCTTACCTGCTGTCAGGTCAACTGGTTGCACTTAAAAAATGCCTACACTATAATCCTAAATATCTCTAGGACACAGAGGACTGTTTTGAGCAGTGGCTTTAGTTGTGTCTCTTTTTCTTTCCAGTTTGCAACTTTTACAACACTATGCCCTTTTTCTTGTTCAGCCTCATTTGATTTCTATTGTCCGTGTGTCTCTTGGTTTTTCTTTGGTTTGTGTATGTGTGTGTTTGGTTATTTTGGTATTTTGGGTTTTGTTTTTCTTTTTGCTGGATCTTTGTGTTCTTGAGTTTTCACTTCTCCCTGCCATCAACCACGGTAAATCAAAAGATGGTATTCAACCCTTCAAAGGCCCAAAGCCTGCGGCCCGCATAGCAAACAGCCTTGAGAACAGAGTGTACTGAGCAGCCTGCAGGGGCTGGCATACCCCTGTCCCTCTCACCTTCCCTTCCCTACATAATCCTCCCTACCTCCAGCAAAGCAATAAGAGTGTATATGACCTAAAACCAACAACTAGTAGCTGATTGTTTGCTTTCTCTGAAAAATAGCAGAAGACATTTTTAAAAAATTTAGAAACAAAAAAGGAACATAATGACCTAAATAAATAGCTCACAGAAAAAGATGAAGACAATTTTTAACTCTGCATCTATTTCAAAGTAAGAGAGAACTATATATATAAGGATGTTTAGCCCCATGGGGCCCTGAGGAAATACATACTGTCTTTAAACAGAAAATATGTTTTCCTTCTTAGACGTTGTTTTGTAAAGATGAGAAAGCCAATTGTGGTAGGTCTCACATCTTAGAAGGAGAGACGGGGTGGGGGAAGATAAAAACGGATGAGGAAGGAGTGGACAGATTCTCTTACACACACACACACACACACACACACACACACACACAGTTAATCAGAGGTCCCATTTATTCTTAGAAACATGATTTTTCTATTTTAAACTCTGCCTCAACTCTGAGAGAACTACTTTTCAATTGAGATTGCTTTTGCCTCTTGACCTCTAGCACACACTCAAGTCTAGCTCCTCTGAGGTTGAGATATGTTAGGCAAAACAGAGTTGGAGAACACAGTGCCTTTCAGAAGCAATAATGACTTCTTTTTCCCTGAAGAGTAGGGTTCACAACAATGACTGGTTTGAATTTATTTAGCTTTCTTTCAAACCTAAATTCAAAACCCTCTGTGCTTATGTATACAAAACTGTTCACATCCATGCTTTGTTTAAAGGTTCTCCTTCCATCCATCCCCAAAATATACTCCTTTATGAATGTTTTCTCTTCTTATTATGAGTTTATATTTCCCTTTTTTGGGAAAATGGAAGAAAACATCTCGAAGCATGGTTGCATTCACGTTTATTCCACAAGAACTAAATTCAAGATGATCAATTTGTTCACTCTTTCAATTGTGTCTCTTTTGTAGCATATGCACAAATGATGTTAGAGTTTATTTCAAATTGATCACACGTCAGAGGAGCTGATGATATAAAGCCTAGTATGTATATATTTCTCTGATATAATATATCCATCTCCTAAATGTCAAAGAGACTAGGCTTTCCTGAGGGCCTTGCTCTCTGAATACAGCCAGATGTTTTAATAGCAGGTGTGAAAAAGGTCCTTACCACACAGCACATTTTTAAAAGCTGAGAGATTGGCTATTGATCAATCATATTTTGATCCCTTACAATTAAAATATAGAATAATAATTTTATTATCATAGTATATTTAAAGATTTAAAAACTTCATTTCACTTGCCCAGTAACTTTGTGAGATAAATCAAGGAAATTTTTTTATGCTTAGTTTTACAGATATGAAACAAAGAAATGTATGACTTTTCAAAGCTAACATACAAAGTTGATATTGGAGCTTAGACTAGAACCTGACTTTCTAAAATGCTGGATCAACACGGGTGATCTGTTATATCCGCAGCTCAATACTGTGGGTCAATGATGTGGCAGTCTGGATGACTTCTAACTGCTTTCATGATGATTACCTTTTAAACATACACAGAGGGAATCTGCTTTCCTTAATGTCTGGTTTGAATTGAGCCATATGGCTGAAAAGTCCGTCAGTATTGGCACCTCATTCGTGGCCCTTTAGAGTCCTCAGCAGAATGCCAGCAACACTTCCTCAGTGGTGGAGGCCCATAGGGAGGCTCCTGCAGTTTGGTTAATTGCATTCCAATTCTCCATATGTTCTGTCTGGCAACATGGACTTGTTGACTGCCATTTACTGTATACATTGTTGAAGACACACAGCTAACGTCTTCCATGTTCTGAACTCAAAGCTCATCAATTTGGAAAATAATTTCTCTTCATCTACTAGAATAAAACAAAAAACCTAAATTAAACATAATGAACAACACAGACATACACGGACAGACCCCTCAGATACCTTGCCAAGGCTAACACAGAGGTAGAACTTTGGCTGCTACTAAAGAGAGATCTAAAGAAAGTTGCTTTCCCAACCCAATTCTCATGATTCCCTTTTTATTAAAAAATATACCCTCACTATCAAGACTACCTTCCCAGAGCCTATGAGCAAGGCACTGGGGTAGATTTTTTTTTTCCTTGAACCACTTATTCTTCAGGTAAAGTATCAAAATAACCCATCTCTTCTTGACTTAACCATTTGTCTACCTTCTTCAAAGCTCCAGGTCCTCACATTAGTTTAAAGACACCGTTCAGTTCATGGAACTATTCGAGTGCACCCAGCACTTCTCCCTAGACCAGGTCTTTGCTAAGAATAAAATCTTCAGCAGCATGAGAAATCAAAGAAGAGAACTACTTCTTGTTTATAGTTCTCAGACTTTCCACTTTAGGCCCACTGTTTGTCTTCTCGTCTCTCTTAAGCATGCCCATACACATGTTTCCCTTGTCACTTTGGTACATTAGGAACAGACATTTCTCCAGCTTTGGCTGATGGTAGGTGCAACTGGTAGCTGAAGCCTCACCCCTTCCTCCCTCCTTACCCTCCTCCTTCCCAGTCCTTACCAGGGGCATGGCCTCCTCTGTTTGGTGATCGTACCAGTTGCTCCAGGGCTGTTTGCTCCCACTTTTCTGTTGCGGTTGACGACACATGACAAACCTAACCGCACGAAACCAAACCCAGATTTTTCTCAAGAGATGTTCTTCTGGGGAACAAATAAGCATCCTGCCTTCTTCCTCAGAATGATTGGGTGTCATACATTTCTCCTATGTGGATTGCATACATTCATTCTGCCCTGTCCTTTGCCACTGGTTCCTTTTTCACTTGCTTACTTAAAATGCTTTATTTTGGGAAATTCAGATGGTGGCCTTATTCGTGTTGAGTCCTCCAAACTATCGGTTCAACCTTAGGCAGAGGAGCTCAGTTTCTAACTAGATTTCCCTGTAACTTTTTTTTCCCTTTTCTTGTTTTACTTCTACTTTTTAGTATCTACTTTAAATAAATTCATATTGGATTCCCAATGATAAATCAAATTTAGTTTCAACTGGGCAACTTTGTAACAATTAATCTGAGACATTTTTAAACCATTCCACCCAATCCGCTACCAAAAAACATTGATTCTACTCAAAACCTTTTGTGCTGGGTACCCATGACTCTAAATACATATTAATAAAAGGATAGATACTCTGATCTCTGGCATAATACCCCATCTGGTTACCAGCACTGGAAAATTAGACACCCTTTCTTCCCTCTCTTTTCCGTTAAAAAAAAAAAAAAAAAGAATTTTCTTCCCTCAAGATGCAGTCATAGAATGAAATAGGTAGGATGTCAAAGGTGCCTGAGACCTTCTCCCCATATACCTTTCTCGCCTTCTCCTTGAATGCTATAGGCACATGATTCAGCCTGAGCATTCAGGCAGGAAGACGGAGATGGGCTTCATGAGTGGGTTGGTCTGGGAGCCTTTGAAACAATAGCAGAGAACCCAATCAATTGTGATAACATCATACAGCTCCTTTTACCCTACACCCAACCCCACCTCTCTAAAATCTGGGATGGGTGTTTGTGCGGTTAGCTGTTTGCAAGTGGCCATTTTATGACAGGACATGACCAGGTGGTATTAACCCTTTCCTTCTAACTAGGGATAATGGCACTCTGCCTACACAAATTTCTATAGCATCTGGGGCCCAAGCAAAAAAGAGGGTGGAGGGAGTTTATTTTTAGAAAAAGAGAAAGGGTTAAATACTACACTGAGAAACTTCATGAACAGATCTTTTTTAAAAAAATATGTCAGATTGGTAATATATCTTGGGAATACTAATACAAAAATTGTGTCGATGCTACTTTTAAAGATAAATTTTAAGAAAAATCATTATAGGGGGAAATAGAATATAACTTGCATTTGTTGGGGAAATTTTTGCATCATTTTCCAAGTCGAAAAAAATTAACATTTCAAAGTTCAGGTTTGAAATATTTTATATAAATGAATAGGTTTTTGAAAAAAAGAAAGGAGCAGCATATTCAAGTGTCTATTGTGGATATATATGTATACCAGTATATATCTCTATACATATGTGTATATATATGTGTGTGTGTGTATATATATATGTATCTAACTTTACTAAATAATATACTGTACATATACACCCACCCTTAAACTTGTACATACTGTATATATATAAAATGGCCACATTTCTTGCGTGTGTCTGTCCCCGGAAGGGTGGACTGATTGTTTTTGGATGTCTGCAGCTGTTACCTTGAAGGATGCGATTTCATCTTTCATTTATTTTTCCCCATCTAGACTGTATCAGGATAAACTGTAACTCCAGTAAGTTTTCCCTCAAGTTTCATTTTGTTCTTAAAAGAAAAGAAAAACTGGCTTTATTTTGTTTACTGTTTTATGAGCTGTTTTTTGTTTGAATTATTTTATGTTCTTACTATGGAGTTGTGGGAGCGGGGGAGCTGGGGTTGACCAGATGAAGGGTTGGTGAGGGTAATGGGCTGAGTGTGGTCCAGGGCTTGGTTTCTGAACTGGGGCGGGTCCTCTCTTCTTTCCTTGCATTTGCTCTTTATGCAGAAAAGGAGGAAAGGGCACCTGGATAAGGAAACAACTTGAAAATGAAATAAATGGTAATTTGTTGTTTTGGGGAAATAATTCTCAGGGGTGGACCAAAAAACCGCCCCCCGCAAAAAAACAAAAAACCTTTAGAACAACCAGAATGCACTTCTCCACTACCAAAAGCTTCAGAAAATAAAAGTAAAGTTCATGACCCAGAAGGTGGCTGCCAACTCTGACATTTCTTTCCTGGTATTTATCACCATAGGGATTTTTTTTTTTTCTCAGAGGGTAGGCACAGCATTATTCTTGGTGATAATGCAACATTTTAACCAAAGACTTGAGACACAGTCTGGCTCTTCTGAATGAAGAATTGTGGCCTATTATTTTTACTTTATTCCATTCAAATATTCTCGTTCTTGAAGGAGAGTGTTAATGAAGTGTAGGCTGAATTCTACTTCTGTGTTTCTTCTGCCTCAGAAATGAACATGAACTGGAGTCATGAGGTAGGGGAACAAGAAGAGAAAGAGGAAGGATGGACAGAAAGAATAAGTTTATTGATAAAATACATAAAGGAAGAAATATATTTTGAGTCTTAGAATATATTATATCAGTTAAGACAGATAACTAGGGTAATTAGGGTAATTAGCTATAACAAACAATCCCAACATTTTAATGGCTCAACAAAAGACAGGTTTATTTCTTGTTCAGGAAGAATTCAATGCTAATGACAGCTCTCTTCAAAGAAGTAATTCAGGCATCTAGAAGTAATTCAGGCATTCTTTTATGACCTTGATCTACCACTTTGGAGTTCTTCACTTCCAGCCATATCCATAGGGGAGAGAGAGAGAAAGAGCGAGCGAGCGAGCGAGCTTGGATGGTTACACAGTGTGTTTTTATTGCCTTTCCTGGAAATGATGTACAGTGCATCACTTCTGCTCATATTTTGTCAGATATGACTCCATCTAAAATGCAAAGGAAGTTGGGGAATATGGTCATCCTGTGGACCCAGGAAGACAAAATTAGGTTAGTTGAGCATCTAACACACATCATTCTCAGTATTATCTCTTCATTTTTTGCTTCTTTCCTCACTAGGGTCTTTCTGTAGGAAAAAAAAATCATGAAAGGAAATAATACAACTTTTATATTTTATTTACTTGTTTATTCCATCATATTAAATATTTTATAGGTGCTACTAGTTTAACCTTCTTTCTTGGGAGATTGTTTATCACGATGAAAAACTAATAAAGCCCAAATCCACCATTTTTTTGTGGGGGAAGCAAATGTTCCATATAAATTAACAAAAGAAAAGAAATGTTAAAAAATTGATATAAACAACCACTTCCTAAAGCAGAGTGCTTTATGCTTGTCTTGGCGTCACTTTCAGTTAATTTAAGCAATGTCCTATTTTGCTGTGTTTAAACATTTCTAATTAGCCAGAAATTTCTCATGATATTTAGATCATTAAAGGCCTAATTGAAACATCCTTTTTATCTTGAATACTGGCATTTTCTCTTTCTTTAAGCAGCTTTATTGAGACATAATTTGCATACCACAAAAATCATCCACTGTAAGCCTACAATTCAGTGATTTTTATTAAATTTATAGAGTTGTCTAGATACCACCACAATCAAATTTTAGAGCATTTCTGTCATCTCCCCAGATTTACTTCATGTCCATTTGCAGTTAATCCCTGGTCTTACCCTTAGCCCCAGACAACTACCAGTTTGCTTTTATCTCTATAAATTTGCCTTTTCTGGACTTTTCATATAAATGGAATCATATACTATGCAGCCATTTTGTCTGGCCTCTTAAAAAAACATATATATATATATGAATATTTATATATATATATATATAAAGCTCTTTTCTTTTGCTTAATATTTAGAAGGAAATAAGATGGAGATGAGCACAAAGGTGGAAAAATCTCATTCAAAGTTGAATTTGGCATCTTCTGGCATCGACACTTATTTTCAGAACAGAGAACTGAGATAGTTATTTGAGCTGGATATCAGGATTTGCTTTTTGTGTTCTATCCAGACTTTATCTTATAATTAATTCCACATATTTCCATCTGATCAGCCATGAAAAGTCATCATAAGACAAGTGCCAGAATTCTTTCTACTAGGAAGACAGTACCTCTTCTCCCGGACATATATGCTAGCAGGCTTTCTAAACCCGATAAAAGATTTTCTGTTCAGAGCCACCAAAACCATCATTGAGAGGAAATAAGTTAGCAAAGATGTGTTCCCTACTTTGATCACAGTATAGAAAGAGTATAACTAGTTTTAGTTCAGTATTTAGATAAAGAGCCAAGATTGGATTTTGGAAATCAATTTTGAAATCTTAAGATAAAACTTTAACATACTAAAGAAGTTAATTTTGGCTTGAACAGCAGAGGAAGAATACATAGTGGCCACTAACTGAACAGTCGTTGAATCGAAACAAAAGAAAACAAAACATGAGTCCTTTAATCTAAGCTCTTTAGTGCTGAGACATATAGATGTGTACCCAGGGTAGAGTCACAAAGTGAAAGTGACACATTTTCTTGAAGTTAATTTTAATTGTTGATTTGGAGTAAAAACTTGAAACCAAAGTGATATATTATGCAGAAGAATGCAAATGTGAATCTTATTTGGTTCATGAATTTTATGTTATAAGAAAAACTAAGAATCAAAGACATCATTTTTATTATGTATCTTCTCTTTTCCATCCCTGACATTATTGGCACTTGGGTGGAAAAGTTTGAGAAGGCTACAGGTAATCAGAACTTCTAAACCCCTTCCCTGTGGACTAGATGTCAGAATTCATAGTTCACTCTGTTATAGGATCTCAAGTTGTTTCTGTGATAGGTGTGTAGATCCTTCTTCTTAAGCAGTTTTTGGGGTAAGATTGATTTGTATCCTGAGTTTGAGAGGGTGGAATTTTCCTCTTTCCTCTTAGCCTTGTCTCTAGGTACCATTTCAGTAGAAGTCAGAGGGTGTTATTGCTCACGTTTCAAAGCAGAGCTTCTCTTTACCTCTTGAAGGGACATTCGGAATTAAACTTCAACCATGTTTGAATGTAAGTTCATGAACTTTTCCAGTGAATTCCTTTATAGAATGCCTGTCCTCTGGAAAGTCAGGTAAAATACAGAATGTCATCATCTGTGTGTTTTCTTTTTTTTTCCTTCATCTTCTGCATAGTGTTTGGGGAAATGGTTTGTGTGACACCCTTTTTAATGGAGGAAAGAGCATGAAAAAGAAGGATGATATAGTATAAGGAGAAACAGCAGGCCAGGATAGAGGGCAGTGATCTTGAGACAAAAACCTGTTCTTTTGGACTTTGTTGGCTGGTCCTTCTGTTAATGACTTTGGCCCAGCTCTGTGCTGAGGGTTTCCAAGAAGAAACACTTTTTTTTTAAATCAGCTTCTCTACCTTCTTTCCTCTCATTTTCTTCTCCAATTCTTTGTCTTTCCCCTAATATCTAGGTATACTTACCATCACTCATTCTAAATCTTGGTATCCCTGGTTTCCAAATCCTTCAAGAATACCACATCATAAATTTTTCCCTGGCTTTTTGTCACCAAACATATATTAGAGAGTGTATAAACCAAGGTCTTTGGTTGAAACTGGGACATTGTTGGATTTGGTTCCATTGGCCGGAATATTAAAAAAATGTAAAATAAGGAGATTCCAGCCGAGAACATACTTTAAAATTGCAAAAGATCAACAGAGTTGGCAGCCATCATGGTGATTGAACTAGTGGGTGGCCTGAGGCACTGCTAGAGAAAACAGGGCTGCTCTCTGGGAAATTTCTGGAGGAAATCACCTGTTCCTGTGGTTCCAGTTCCTTGAGGCTGGCAGCAACCTAAGAACCATGCGTTTTTGAAAACAGGTATGGACTTCTTATTGGTCTCATGGATGTTTGCTCAAATCAAAGTATGGAAAAAGGTTTGTTGTTTTTCACCTTGTCTGATTCTGACTGCCCTACAGTTTCCTAGTTCCTGATTTTTTCTCTCCCTTTCAAGCCGTGCACAGCATAGCTTGAATAAATATAGTGTTCTCATATTAATTATGTATGACTATAGCATGAATGTATATCATGAACACATATAAATGAATATCAATTTCATTCTTTTGTTTTTTGGCCTTTCCCTTCTCTAAAAGGCTAATTTCTCTGTATATGGTCATTTTCTTAATCGTTCTGAAAAGAGGTGTATATATCACCTGGAAATCGTGAGTTTGTGTATATGCCTGGTTATTTAGGCAAATGTTGAACCCCTCCCCCAATTACTTTGAACTTGAAGTCTCAATTTACCAGTAACAAGGTTCGTTTTTTCTTCTTAGATATAAAGGAGAAAAGAAGTAGAGTGCCATGCAAAAAATATATTGACCTGAAAACACTCAAGTGTCACACTGTAGTCATGTCAGAGAATAGCTTTGGTAATTTTCTCCGCTTCCATAGACTCTGTTATCTTTGGATCATCATAGAGATGCACAATTACATAAGAGCTGTATGAAGATAACATCGCAAGGATATGATGCCTCTAAGTCATACCTCTGAAGGCCACTAGTATTTACTCAATATTCCTGCTCTTGCACCTGCTTGCCTAGTGTCTGGTTTTTGCCTTTTGCGATAGCTTCTCTGCTTTAGTCTGTTTTTAAGCAGACTCAATTTCCAGTGTTTTGGCCAGGTCCACAGTATGTGGGTGTTTCTTGCTTAATTTAGGCATAGCTTGGTGAACTGCAGTTTATTATGCCAGACTTTCAGTTTTTTCGACTTCCTTTTTCTCTCTCTTCCCTCTGTATGTTATCAGTCTCTGTGGCTTCATCTGTAGGCCTGGTATATCTAGAAATACCAGAGCTGAATTGTTTAGCTCATCCTTTTATTTCAGAGATGCATACTTTAGGTCACCCAGGAACTTCTTCACTATTAAAAGTCTTCTAAGAAGGAAATTCTAGAACCCTCTTTGGTATTGGTTCCAGTCATTTGCCAGGCCATATCACTTCTCCTAGAGTTTTAGTGGGGATGGAAAATCACAAAGCAAAATCTTCTATATGATATTTTGTGTCAGACTATCAACATCAAACCTGAGTGTCTATTTCCATACTAAATGATTATGCTTACTTTTCTACTTTCCTCAAAACCCACTTTTTAAAAAATAATACATAATTTTGTTTCTCTTTGGGATGTTTTGTATTTTTTATATTTTATAATTTGAAACATTTCAAGTGTAAGTTTATTAATAGTATCAATAATGGCCAGCTTTGAGTATGATGGTATGATGCTTCCTAAATGTTTCATACTAAATTTTTCTTTAAAAATATTCAGGATGGTTTTATTTTTAAACAGTTAAAAAATTGTACTGGAACAAGGATAAAGTAAAAATTCTGATTCTCACACCTATTCTTAGAGCTCATATTCTCTTTCTCAGAGACCCAAAATTATCAGTCTTTGTATATTCTCTCAAAGATAATCTGTGAGTGTGCAACATAGAGTTAAAACCATATTGTACCCTTTCCCCACCCCCCGCTCCCTTTTCCTTCTTGACACAGTATTAACACATTCTTCTGAATCTTGTCCTTTTTCACTTAAAATGTTTTAGGGACTATTTTATGTGAGGATTATTAAGGTCTCTTTTGTCCTTTGTGTTTTAACGTTTATTCATTTTTGAGAGACAGAGATAGAACACGAGCAGGGAAAGGGCAAAGAGAGAGGGAGACACAAAATCTGAAGCAGGCTCCAGACTATGAGTTGTCAGCACAAAGCCCGATGCGGGGCTTGAACCCACAAACCATGAGATCATGACTTGAGCTGAAGTTGGATGGTTAACTGACTGAGCCACCCAGGTGCCCCTCCTTTGTGCTTTTTAACGGTTACATAATCCTACATTTTATGGAAATATTATAGTTGATTAAATCAGCACCCTATTAATACACATTTAGGGTTTTTTTTCAGTTTTTCACTATGATGAAAGGAAGAAAATATGTGTTTTTGTTTATTAGTCTTTGCATGCATCTACAGGACTATATATTGGATAAATCCCTGAAAGTGGAATTAACTAGTTCAATAGATAAGTGCATTACAAACGATGATAGATATTGTCCAGTTATGCTCCAATGAAGTTGTGCAGATTTACATCTACACCAGCTATATCAGCTATAAATGAATGTTTGTTTCTCTTTACCCTTACCAAACACACTGCATAATCACTTTTTATTCGTTTTCTCAAAAGACCTCTTTAAAATGTTACTGTCACATATTCCATTGAGAGCCACTGTCACCCATACACATCTTTTCCATCCATCTTCTTCTTCAAGTGTAGGTAGGGACCCTTGTTATTCGAAACTTATCCCAGAAATCTTTCAACGGAAATCTGCTGTAGCAGAATTTTACATGTTAATCTTGTTTTTGTTTTCTAGGAAGCAGAGGTGTTGTAGAAAGATGGCAATATGTTATAGTAATTTTGTGTGATTTCCCTCTTATACTCTTGTTTATCTACATTAGAATCCCAGCAGTGAGGCGCTTTAGTGCAATTACCAAGAGCAAGGAGCACTCTGGAACCAAATAGCCCGGGTTTAACCCTCGTCTCTAACACTAATGATCTATGAGTCTGGACAATTCAGCTCTCAGTTTTCTTAATCGTAAAATGGGCATAATTATAGGATCTGCTTCTCTGAATGAGAACAGAACCTAGAACATAATACGTGCTGTATGTGTGGTGGTGGTGGTGATGATGATTAATACTATCATAGTGTTACAGCTGAAAATATGAACTTTTGAGAACTATCCTTGTTCAGGAATGGATAGCTACATATTCCTAAAACCATACTTGGTAGCTTAATAGATGCCTGTAAAATGAACATCCTACTTTCTCCTGTCAATTACTTAGGACAATAGTAAACTCTTCAAGGCCATCAGAGTTGCACTGGATTCTGCACCAGTTACATTACTAATAAGACTATTGATGAGACCATTGTGGGGTCATACAGGGATTCCCTTTTTCATTCTGTGCATTTTGATAAATAAAAATTTGATGTTAACCCAAAACTAATAAAAATTCTTTGACTTCATGAGTTCTTCTGTGTTTGTTTCTGGAACTTTGACATCATTTAAAAAAACACTTAATAGTGTTCTAAAATGAGAACATTATCTATAAAATGCACAGGTCTGATTAGATGATACCATCACATTTGTGACTTCAGTAACGTCTAATATCAATTTCATATACTAAAACAGGAACCAAAATAAAATCTAATCAAATCAGAGAAATAAGAGTTTTTGCAGCAGGGCTATAGGTTTTTGGCTAAAACATTACTGTCCAGTTTCCTTGGCACATTCCTATTATGACTTTAAAAGTCATCAAATTCATGCAGACCATAATTAAAAAGGAGAGCTAGTTCACCAAGAGGAGAAAAGAGCCATCCCCTCTTTAGGAAATCTTGTATTTTGGTTTCAAGCAGTTTATTGAAGCATAGTGTGATGAATCAATATGTTAGAGATTCACACCTGTACCTTTGGGCAACTAAAATCACACATATATGCTGTACAAAGGCTGGTGGCTCAGTCGTTAGCGGATCCATATGTGATGCCCGTTAATGGAAAATTAATGACCATTTAGCAGTTAGAACTACAGTACCATCTATCCTCAACTTCTAGGAATGTCCTCTGAGAGCAGATTAAAAGAGATATTAACCGAAGAAACTTCTCCTTCAGTGGCTTTAGCTAAGGCTACTTTTTCTCTGATTTAAAAATGGTCCCTGGCGCATGGAGGAGGGCACTTGTTGGGATGAGCACTGGATGTTATATGGAAACCAACTTGACAATAAATTATGAAAGAAAACAAAAACAAAAAAAATGGTCCCTGGGTTCTAGGATATAAATATATCACCTTTTGATTTGCTTCTCTTGTGTAGTGAGCTCCTGGTATAGAAAGGTCTGCTAAGGATGTGACTTTAACAATTGTTGTTCATCTGGATTTTAGATGGGGTAAAGGGATTGGGATCAAGTGCTCAAATAAAGAGTAGATAGGAAGTGAGAGTAACAGAGTAAATTATAAGTAAGTGGCTTCCAAAGGAGAGTATGTTTTGTCTTATCAAAGGAAGAAGCTGAAGAAATAGCAGAGAAGGAGAAAACAGATTTAATTTAAAAACTCAAAATCTCACAAAGTGTTTAGATATAAGTGAAGCTAATAGAGTTATTGGATTCTAGGAAAGATTGCTAAATGAAGGAGTAAAGTTTAAGCATCTTAAAAACAGGCAAACACCTTGCGAACTTAGGCATGATCTATTGTGAACTACCCAGACAATAGAGGCTATATAGACACCCAGGAGTGTTTGCTAATCACAGTTCAAGCCTTTGTACTTAATTCAAATTAGTACTTAATTTAAATTAATATTAAATTAGTGTCCATAGTTTGGACATGTAGGCATACATATAGTGGTATCCTATGTTGGCACAGCCTAAAATTTTTATGCTGATGTTTGCCACTGTTGGATTTTCATGACCTAAAGCTACCTTGGATATAGGAGATGCTTAATAAATAATTAAGTCAATGAGGTGATGAAATATGCCTATCCCTGTACTTTATTATTTATACAAATACTCTTAGTAATCAACACAAAAGGTACAAGGTGAAAATTGTAAACTATGATTTTTTGTTTTGTCAGTGTAAAAGGAAGAAAATTAACCAAAGAAGGAATTTATTCTCTTAACCCTAAAACCTAAAAGAATACATATTACTTTCTCTGTAAAATCAGAGATTTCAGACAGAATGACAGTTTTCATGAAACCTGATTTGGCTAAGTTTTGGTTGAAATCAAGAAAATTATGTAAAGGGAGATAAATATGTATTAGTAGATATTATATGTAGTCACTTTTCTTTGTTCTTCATTCACTTATTCCAAGAACATTCATTGAGAGTTAACTGGATTTCAGGTGTTGAAGCCAGTTTTAGGGGTTTATACTGTGTATTCCCAAGCAAAATGCAAAAGGAATACTTATATATTAGGTACCTTGCCCTCCCCCCCATTTTTTTTTTTCATTTTCTCTTAGAGAAATCGGAATTCAGATTTATGTACAGATGTCCCCCGACTTATAATAGTTTGGCTTATGATTTGTTTTACTTTATGGTGGTGTAAAAATGATACGNATTGAGAGTTAACTGGATTTCAGGTGTTGAAGCCAGTTTTAGGGGTTTATACTGTGTATTCCCAAGCAAAATGCAAAAGGAATACTTATATATTAGGTACCTTGCCCTCCCCCCCATTTTTTTTTTTCATTTTCTCTTAGAGAAATCGGAATTCAGATTTATGTACAGATGTCCCCCGACTTATAATAGTTTGGCTTATGATTTGTTTTATGGTGGTGTAAAAATGATACACATTCAACAGAAACCCTATTCTGCATTTTAATCTTTTCCTGGGGTAGTGATAAGCAGTATGATACTCTCATGATGCTGGGCAGTGGTGGTGAGCCATAGATCCCATGAAGCCATGCGATGGTGAGGATAAGTAAGCAACACACTTACAACCATTCTATTTTTCACTTTCAGTACAGCATGCAATTGCATGAGCTGTCCAACACCTTAGTATAAAATAGGCTTTGTGTTAGATGATTTTGCCCAACTATCAGCAAATATTCTGAGCATAGTGAAGGTGGACTAGGCTCACCTGTGATGTTTGATAGTTAGGCACTTGCTTTTTATAACATTTTCAACTTAGCGATGGATTTATTGGGATGTTAACCCCATTGTACATTAAGGAAGATCTACATCTCTATAATCCAGGGGCACCTGGGTGGCTCAGTCAGTTAAGTGTCCGACTCTTGGGTTTTGGGTCAGGTCATGATATAAACAATTTTGTGAGTTTGAGTCCCACAGGGGCTCTGCACTGACAGTGTGGAGCCTGCTTGGGATTCTCTCTCCCTCTCTCTCTGCCCTTCCCCTGCTCATGCTGTCTTTGTCTGTCTCAAAATAAATAAACTTAAACAATTAAAAAAAAATCCAGTTAAATTTTTTTATAGATTTTGTTCAGGGATGGTTCATTTCAACATTCAGTTCAACATAATAGTTTCTTTTCTTCACAATACACTTGACCCTTGAATAGTGTGAGGCATAGGGGTTCTAACCTCCTTGTAGTTGAAGAGCTATATATACTCTTTGACTCTCCCCCAAAATATTACTGTTAATTGCTTGCAGTTAATCAGGAAGCCTTATTAATGACAGAAATAGTAGATTAACACATTTTCTATGTTAAATGTATTACATACTGTATTCTTACATAAAGTAAGCAAGGGAAAAGAAAATTATTGAGAAAATCATAATAAAGAGAAAATACATCCACAGTAGTGTCCTAGGAAAAAAAATCTGCATATAAGTGGACCTGCACAGTTAATACCCATTTTTTTGGTCAAGGGTCAACTGTATACGTGCATCCATTGTGTTTAGGTCCTGATCACTGGTCTACTTAGCCAGGGCTCTTTCCTGATTTCTCTTTTTCTGTTTTGGCCTTGTCCTCCTTCATCTGACCACTTGCTTGGAGCCAAGTAAGATGTGTTCCTGGTCTCCTTTCAACACTTGATATTTCAGGCACTGTAGTTTTTAGTAAAAATGTTTTGTTTTGTTTTTTTGTTTCATTTTTGTAAGATTTCTTTTTGGACTCTGATTCATTTTATTTGTCTAATATATATTAATATTTGTAAGGTGAAAGGTTCAATAAGTATTAGTGTTAGGCACAGTTTAAATTTTGAAAATTAGGAAGGGCCACTTTATCAGTGAGCTGTAAGATGTGCTAACATTATCAACCAAACTCTCCATTCCTGTTTGGTTAGAAGATAAATACATCAGTGGATATACGTCCCTTTCATTGTTCCTGAAAATATGTTTGTGTGTGTGCATGTGTGCATGTGCATGTGTGTGCAGGTCCGTGTGTATTACAACAGGTGTCATTTATATGTTGTAGAGAAGGTTTAACATGAATTGTTTCCTGAGCAATTAGCCACAAAGTGTAAGTCTCCCTACTGATTCAGAGCATCTCAACAAACAGTTTTTCTCAACTTTAGCACCAATTTTGGGAAGAAAACTTAGAGTCCAGAAGTTGTTGCTTCTAAAAGAAATGGAATAATTTGTTGGCTGCTCTGTTTACCAAGTGACTAAAATCACGACGCTTTCTAACTTAGAGTTTATTGGAAGATAGGGAACTAAACCACAAAGGGATATATAAATTTTCCTTCAAAAAATAAAGTTGTTTCAGAGTAAGTCTGATTATATAATATCTGAACACTAAAAGATTACACTGTTATCACCAAAGCCTTGTGCCAGCACTTTGTCAGAAGCCGTGTTCACAGTGGCCCCTGGAAGGGCCCTCATTAGGGAGTAGGAAGTAAGAGAAAAATATCAAGGAGTGTAGGCAGGAGGTATGGAGTTTACTTATAATGATCTAAGTGTTCATCTTCCTGAAGAGCTGATGTTACATTGCACTAGAAGAATGTTAAAAGGCATATGTGTTAGAGAAGAGAGACAAAATGTATCAGAGATTATATCTCCGGAAGCAAAGTCCTGAATAGTTATGAGCTCAGGATCTTCCCAAGAGGCCTGCTGGAGCACATTTTTTTAAAAAAAATATCAGTATAAGTGGGGAAACCAAGGCTTATGGAATCCAAGTGCATTGCCTAAGGTCTCAGAGTGATTAGTAGTAGGCATGAATGAGTCTTCATAAATTCCATTTTCTGATTCTTTTTTAAAAATTTTATTTAATGGTTATTTATTTTTGAGAGAGAGAGTGAGTGAGCAGGGGAGGAACAGAGAGAAAGGGAGACACAGAATCTGAAGCCGGGTCCAGGCTCTGAGCTGTCAGCACAGAGTTCAATGCGGGGCTTGAACTCACGAACCACGAGATCATAACCTGAGCTGAAGTCAAACATTTAACCGACTGAGCCACCCAGGTACCCCTCCATTTTTTGATTCATAATCAAATGAGCACTCCTTGTCACCTAAGTCATACTAACTTATAATGACACCATAGGACATTTTTTTTCTTTAGATTTAGTAAAAAGAAAACAGAGGGGTTAGGGACCACTGCAAAGATTCCAATTAGGATATTATGATCTAAAATCTTAGATGTGGTAAGAACAGCAACATAAATAGAATGAAATTTAGTTTTGAACCTGGCAGATGACAGAAATAATATTGGGATTATCCACAAATATGGGCAGGTTCAAATCTGCAGCATAAACGAGGGCTTACTTACTCCTCTGTAAGGAAGGAGGTAATAAAGAGGAAGAAAATTGGAAACGTTGAAGGGGGAAGGCAGAAGTCCCCTTTATTTCCTGTGAGTGGGTTTCTGTGATGATCAGTCAGGAAGCCCTTTTCCTTACTTACCTCCCCAGCACCTGTGGGAAAGGAACTACCCTCCTGGCCAGAATGAGGATGCCCGCAGGAGTAGAATGGCGAGAGCAGCAGAGACAGAAGGCTTGAAAGGAGCAGAAAAAGCAGATGGCAGCAACAAATGTGTGCAGGACAGGCAAAGAGGAAGAGAAAGGGCGTACAAGTATCCCTTATGGAGCAGCAGAAGAGTAATGTGTCTTATCACTGTAGAAGAAAATCAGTATTTTTCTGATCTCCCAGAGAAAAGGAGAATGCAGAGGAAGATGAAGACATTATGATGAAGCCACTAAGCTAGGGAATACATGGTTAGAGAAGGCTTGTACTGTCTTGTGAGAAGAAATTGACATTTGAAATTAAACTCACCAGACATACCTGTCAATAGTTGGGATGTTTAAGTGTTTGATTCACTGATTGTTATTTACAAGCAAACCCTTTTGATGAAGGAACCCATTAAAAACAAAAGCTTTCCGATTGTCAGAAATAGAAATGCTAGATATTGTAAGGGCCCAGGTACTTGTCCTTGGTCGAGTTCATCCATACCCCTACACACCTGCTGGAAAACAGAAGTGTGAGGATCTCATGATTATCTCATGATCATCTCAAAGGCATGAAAATTAAATACCAAGTGAAGACACTACTCCATTCTTTTCCCTTTCCAAAATTTCCCTGAACCATTTCCTCTATTACAGCAAAAATGGATGTTAAGTCCATACACAAGAACGTATGCAATAAAATTTTGAAAAGCTTTGCTCTTGTTATATAAAGTGCATCAACTTCACAGATGGCTACTAGTTTTAGAAAAAAAAAAAAAAAAACAATAGCAAAGATTGAATGTTTTTTGCATGCCAGACATTGAGATGAGCAGTTTACTTGCATAATCTTCTTTAATCTATATTCTAATCTTATAGAGATAGTTATCTTCATTTTAGAAATGAGAATTAATTTTGCAGAATGCTTTGCCCAGCTTCAGATTCAGTCTTTTTGATCACAAAGCCACAGCTGCTCGCCGTGGCATGCAGTGTCTCTCCTGCTTAGATGCTGCAATGTAGATGTCCAAATGAATGCATTCTACCACCCAGAACAAGTGCCGATGGTCCCCATGCAATATGCCGGTAGTTCCTATTTGTTTTTTAGGTTAATCTTTCTGTAATCTTGATCTTTCCAGAGTCAGGCTTCCTTAACTCAGTTTTGTGGCCATATTAGTGTCCCATTCTTTTTCATAACTAGTGTCTAAGGCTCTGTTTAATTCTATGAGCGAAAGGTCCTTGGCATTTAGGGATGCCTAGGAGGTGAGTTAGAGGTATCATATAGGTGTGGAGATGACTAAGAAAGAAGTAGTGCCAGAATGCCTAAGTGATCATAGCTAAGTCATCCTCTGTGTGCCCAGCGCTTTGTTGGCCTTTTCTTTGGCAATATTGGTATTCGCTGTTTTTTTTGTTGGTGGTGGTTTTTTGCTTTTTTTTTTTTTTTTTTTTGTTTGTTTTCCATTTTTTATCTTAAACCAGAAGTTATGGCTTTAAAAAAACAAACATGATTTTCACTGAGGACACTGGGTCAATTGGTGGGTATTTAGCTCTGTTGTGTTGTGTTGTGTTGTGTTGTGTTCAGTTGTGTTTTAAGACAATAGAAATTGTCATTGAATGGGAGCTGTTTCGTGGGGGAGTGAGGCTTAAGGTCACATAGAAGGTGCAGAAGTGGGGCCTAGCACAGAGCACCCAGGGGAAGAAGACCTTTGACGGCTCCTAATCTGAAAGGATTTTCCACCACAAATGCCACCGAAGCTAATTAGTGGCTTTGTTTTACAGATGGTGTCCTCAGATCGAAGCCCGCTCTCCTTCCTGCCCACGGAAGCTCAAAGCCAGGTGTCCCCGCCGCCCCCTT
>NW_027551569.1:3242169-3294911 GCF_008692635.1 Crocuta crocuta | reverse complement strand
TTTTTTGGGGGTGTTTTTTTTTTTTTTTTTTTTTTTTTTGGTCTCTGTTACACTCTCATATTCTCATCTTAGCAAACAGATTATGGTCACTCAAATTTCCTGAACTCTCTTACACTTCTGTTCCTATGCTCATGCTTTCTCTTATGCTCCAGATAGTGTTTCCCTCTGTGTCTGCCTGCCAACTGCTGCTCATCTTTTGTGACAGCTCAGGGATCACCACTCAGAAGGCTTTCCTTTTACCCCAGGCAAGTTCCATTGGCCACCTCTAGGTTCCCAAAGCATTTGGAATACGCATCTTTCAGAACTCATCATGTTCCTTTATCTGCCTCTCTCTGTTTCTCTGGAACCAATGTCTGGACTCCTCACAGTTTGAGAAAGTATCCTATATCATGTGTCTTCACCAGCTAGCACAGTGGCACACACATAGTTGGCATTAATGCACATTTATTGAGTTAATTAATAATGATAAACTTGATGACTTGAAACTTTGGGCCACAGGAGAGATCTGCATGGATGAATACAGATTTCTTAGAGGACAATTATTCCATGTTTATAAAGAGGGAAATCTCAGCGGATCATAGCTTACCATGATAAGGACATTTGTTCAACTCCTAAAGAGGAAATAATGCTTTAAGAAATTCTTACTAAATACTAATTAGAAGGCTAACATTTAATGTGAGGAAATGTGATTTCAAAGCAATCTGATTCTTCTTTTGCCTAAGTGGTACTGGTTCAAAGAGACATTTTAGGGGGAGCCTGGGTGACTCAGTTTGGTGTCAAACGTTGGCTCAGGTCATGGTCTCACAATTTGTGGGTTTGAGCCCTGCATTGGGCTCTCTGCTGTCAACCTGGAGGCTGAGCCTGTTTTGGATTCTGTGTCTCCCTCTCTCTCTGCCCTTCCCCTACTCATGCTCTCCTTCTCTCAAAAATAAACATAAAAAAAAGACATTTAAGGCACAACTTACCTTTGTGGAGTAATGCTTTGCACATGTCAGAGTGTGTTGGCTTTATGTCTCATCTACCCTGGATGAAAACCTGTACTCTTTCCCATACTGTTTTTTATAGGCCTCTGTAAGCTTCAAACTGATCCTAAAGAGAATAAGGAAGATTACTCAGAGCAGATAAATGAAACAAACACAAACAACAGCATGGGGTGGGGGGATGGTGGTGACAGGATTACATAGTGCAGAGAACAGAACTTTTAGGCTCAGTTACACCTGCTCATTAGCTATCAGTCCCAAGGCAATTCCTCTGAGACGCCATGATTATTAGTGATAGCTGTAACATCATTTGATGAAGAAGACAAATGTTTGAATAGAAGACTAGCTCCCAGCCATGTGCTTTCCATCCTAGTATTTAAACAGGCACCAAAAAACCAGCATTGTCCTATGGCCTCGTGTTTTACAGCTTGAATTGCTTGTTGATCATTTGAACTTGAAACAATAGAAACATCAGTTTTCCAGGCCTCCTAGCTACTTGTCTAACATTTCTGATTTGTCAAAGGGATTTACTTCCTTTGTAAAAGATTTTGTAGGAGGCAGAACAGGGATTGGCATTTGAAGAAGTGGAGTGTACCTGAAATAGCTGTCAGGGTTTTCATGGCCAGGTTTTGTGGCAGCTGGTGTAGAATCTTGTGTGAAATTAATTTAGGCCTATCTGCCCCACTCCAAACAGGGTCACAGTAGTAATAGGGAGGGTCCTCATCTACCAAAGGCCCAAGGACCAAGGGTTAGTTTAATCCCAGAGGGGTTAAGCTTTCCCTGGTAAAATTTGGTGGTACAAGTGATATTCAATTATGTATTTGCCTATGGTGAAATATATCTAGAAGAAATAAAAACAGCAACAAAATCATATGGGCCAGCATTTAATGAGCATCTATTTTGGGCCAGGTAATATTTTTAGTTGTTACATATATTATATCCTTTAAGCCCTACAAGAATCATATGTAGTACACAGGGCGATTTATATAATTTGTGGGGTCTAGTGCACAATGCAAATGTGAGCCCCTTGTTTAAAAAGTAGGGGAAACATTCCTCCCCCCCAACCTATTATGGTGGTGTTTTTTTGTTTGTTTTTGTTTCTTTTTAGTGTGCTCCTAATACGTTCCCTCTAGCATGAGGATATGCATGGGGGGGAGTGTAGACCCTCACTGGCACTCAAGACTCTACCCCATGACTCTGCAAGTGTGGGCAGGAAGTAGCAGCAGTTGCTGGGTGGAGGTGGAAAAGCAGGTGGCCAAGAACTTGTCCTGGGGAGAAAAGACCATTTGTAACCCAAGTTTCCCATTGGAGTTCACTTGTAAAGCACACATTCAATTCCCAAGAATTCCATAAAATTCTTAAGAATTTTAAGACAGTGACTGCAAAGCATTGAACCCTAAACCCAGAGGGTTCTGTGTGATTGTACTGGTTACATACTTATGAAACTGGCTCTACAAATAGATATTATTTGAATTGTCCAGATAAGGTAACTTTAGTTAACAGAAAGTAGGGTTTCTTGGTTTTTTGTTTGTTTGTTTGCTTGCTTGCTTGCTTTTGGTGGCATATCTGTCCATCCTATAATTACTAAAACATACTATGCCTATTATAAACATCTTGGTTTGTTCTAAATCTTGGTAGACTTTTAATCCTACATTTTGCAAATTTCTAATTGCTCCTGAATGTCTTTCCTCAAGGCCAAGGATAAATTATGAATCCTATGAATTATTCTTTCCATAAGGGTTTACATAATGGTATACAATAATGCATTACATTTTCCTGGCCATTGGAAACATGCTTTGTTTTTGAATAAATCAAACTCCTAGTCCATTTTTACTGTACCTTCACCTTCAAAAGTCTGAATTATCACTTAATTTATCTGGTGGATCATCAGAAACTAGAAAACAGAATTTGGAATTCATCACATTAATGTACCACTGCTGCAGAAATCCCTTGGACTGAGGAGTGGGGGAAGGGAGAACATTCTGGGAATAATTGACCATTCACCATCTTAGAACAGTGCTGTCTGACAACTTGATTTCTGATTTGTTATTCCAGATTCACCCTTACCTAATTTAAAGATGAATCAAATGAATGCCCTTCAAAGGGAATGAATGAGAAAACTAGTGGGCCCCATCAGAATATTTTAAAGGAAAAGCTCTATTCTTTCCAACAAATTCCACAGAATCTCTGGAACAGAACGGGAGTAAATTGGTTTCAAGTTAATAAGTGAAAGTAAAACACTTGCTGTGGCTATAATGAGTGCCATTCCTAAGGGCTGCCAGGCCATGCCATTTTTCAATGTCTTTCTGGGAAGAATAATTTATGTAAGCTTCCACTGAGCAGCCGTTACTAGCTTGCCTTGCCCCTGCCTTCCTTGTGATTTGGGGCCCTGCCGTGCAAGCTGACATGCTGAGCTATTTGGCTGTCTCAGCCTCATGGCCAGCTCTTACTCAAAACAATGTCAGGGGAATATGACAGCATCCATTCGGGGACCTAAGCTAGATTTCTTAGAATAATTGTATTCATGGGAGAGCATTTCCTTGTACCTATGTATACTTTGTTCTATGTAACAACATACTTAGTTAGTTCTGATTTTATTGCCATCACTTTTGAAGGCACATATTCATTCTCTTATGGAGTAGCTATGTCCTTCTACTGAAATGTCTTATATCAAGGAAATGATTTATTGGGACTCTGTATCCAGACTGATGGCTTAACCATCACAATTACCTGCAGGCAGTGAGTGTTTATTAATAAGGGTTTGATCACCTTTTCATGTGATTACATATTAGCTTAGCTTTCCCTTCTAAATTGCCACTTAATTTATAGTTCAATTATTATTGATCCAAGAGCTATCAGTGAGTAATTCTGTTGATCGCAAGTTACATGTTTGGGAGGTAGGTTAACCCTCAAACTCACTTTATTTGGAGAGAATGTTGCTTTGACTAAAAATAATGAAGCTCATACTTAAATATTTATCTCACAAATGAGAGTCTCTGGTATTGAATAAACTTCATCTCTAAATATTTCCATCAAGACTTGAAGACTTGGTGGTCCACTCTAAAAAGTCTAGACAGAAGTTAGCTAACTTTTTTCTGTAAATGGCCAGATAGTAAATGTTTTAGGCCCACGAGCTATACAGTCTCTGGCACAACTGACTTCTCTGCCATAACTGAGTTCTGCCATTGTACTACAAAAGCTGCCATAGACAGTACATAAACTAACGGGCAAGGCTGAGTTCCACTAAAACTTAACTAACTAAAATAGGAAGCAGGCCAATTTTGGGTCAAGGGTCATAGTTTGCTAATCGCGAGACTAGAACCAGAAGAGAACTATGTTTGTAGAAACTATGTTTGAGAAGTAGACTAAACTACCTAGCATTCCAAACTGTAAAGTCAATTAAAGTGTGAAAAAACTATTGAAAGCAAGTTTTATTCTAGATGCTGATAATGCAGTGTTGGATAGATCAACACTGGCCCTATCCTAAAGAAGTTTGCATTTTATTTGAATTGTTTGGGAACATATAAATACATACATGAGTTCAGATAATGCCAAATGCAAGAAATAAATTTGTACAAGATAAAGCAAGTGTCTGGAGGTGGGAGGGAGTACAATTTTAGATAGGATCATCCTGGAAGCCTTTCTTAGAAAATGCTCTTTGAGCTTTGGACACTTGAATGTTGACATTTGAATGATGATAATGATCCAGTCTGGGGAAGGCTTAGGGAAAGAGTATTCTGTGTAGAGACATTAACAAAAGGCAAGGGCTTATGAAAGGAATGTATTGGTGTATTTGAGAAACAGTAGAACATGAGTGTGGTTAAACCATGGCAGGTGGGGCATAAGGAAAAGGGCTATTCATCTCTGTCTTGAATTGTCCCCATTAAACTGACCTAGAAGTACAATTTTTTTTTAATTTTTTAATTTTTTTTTATTTTTTATTATTTTTTTAATAGTTTATTGTCAAATTAGTTTCCACATAACACTCAGTGCTCGTCCCCACAAGTGTCCTCCTCCATGCCCATCCCCCCCTCCCCCCACATCCATCAGTCCTCAGTTTTTGTCAGCATTCAAGAGTCTCTCATGGTTTGCCTCTCTCCCTTTCCCCCACCATTTCCGCCCTTCTTCTCCCCCTTGTTCCTCCGTCAAGTTCCTCCTAATCCTCCTATACGTGCAAACATATGATATTTGTCCTTCTCTGCCTGACTTGGGAGCCTGGAACGATAGAAGTACAATTTTAAGTGGACTAAGAAACTCACCTTAAAATTTAGAATCTTTTGTTATTTATTCCCTTATGGAAGCAAGTTCATAGGTGTCTGTAGTAAATGCTTGATGTCAAAGTATAGTTTTTACCAATTCTAATACACATTGCAGAGTAGAAGAAAGCCAATGCTTTGTTTCAGAAATGGCTCTATCACTATTTGCACCATATTAAAGAAATAATGAGACCAGGACATCAGAAATAAGAGCTGGGGCAGATAAGAAAGCCATGTATCAGATCTATAGGTTTAGTCATTGGAGCCATGTAGAGAATTTCATAGCAGTTAGTGATCTTGGAATGCTAAATTGGGTGTAAGAGATCAACCATTAGTAGTTTCAATATGGATGCCTAGATGCCCCAAACTCACCAGTTGATGGGATACTGTAGTTGGAAACAATCCACATTCTACCTTGAAAGAATCAACTCACGTTGTTTAACAGAAAATGCTGCATCTGGTCTTATATAGTAATTTTATGAAGCTTTGGAAATAAGTTTACTTTAAATTTCTTGTTGTTTTGGGGTTGTGAAAACACCCAAGGAGAATTGCTTGCATCTAAACAAAACACCTTGAATTAATTTGATCAAGTCATTTGTCTCAATTAAGTAAAATTTGAGGAAATGGTTCTACCAGAATTAAGGCCAGCTCAGGAAAATTAGAGTGTCTTGCCTTGAAAGACAAGTTAGTTTTCTAGGCAGTGGTGTTTGATAACAGTGCTTCAGATGGAAGCAAAAGAATTTTGTGTTCTGTTAGGAATCATTGGAAGAGACCAAGAACGGTAACCTATTACAATTTCAGATAGCCAGGGGGAGAAATCAGTCTGCATTAATGAAAGAATATCATGTGTTTTTTTTTTTTTTAAATAAAATTGCTTTCAAAATACATGCAATAACTAGACCAAGATGTGATTGTGTGTGTGTGTGTGTGTGTGTGTGTGTGTGTATTTGTTGTGTATCTCTATCCTAGTAATGATCTTAGAGATTATGTAAGTCTGACATATTACTACCATTTTAGTTGATTATAATATTTCTTCCAAGTTACTTGGAGCATACTTAAAATTATTTTTATAAGCAAGGCAAATAGGCTCAGCAAAACTGGTTTGATGTCTTAATTTGCTTCACATACCCATTGTTTATGGATACTATAAAGATACATTTTAGCCTAGATTCTGTTACAAGTTCTAAATTTGTGTCTGATTTTGAATTAATAAGTTTTATTGAAGGTAGAAGTCTGAATGTAGCATCTTTGCTAACATTACATAGGATTTTCAAAAGTTAATTGGTCAGGAGAATGAAGGTAAGAGATTATATTTTGTTACGTGGGTTATTTTTTTCTACCTTGTCTTACTACAGTATATTGCAGGACTTTTTAAAATTTTTAAAAATTTAAATCAGGATTTTTATATCCACTTTTTTCCTGGTGTTTCATATGTTGAGCTAACATAATACTATGTGCTGGGGGCATTTAAGAAAATTATTTAACAATAAAATAGTATTTGGTGGTTCCATTTATTTTTTTTTCCCTTTTTCTAAGAGGATATAATGTATTCTTTTAAGCATCTTGAATCTCTTTCCTGGGAATTGGCAGCAGCAACTGTTATAAAGGGAACATTTCTGAAATATGGATCTTAATCACATCGAGTGCTATATCCATCAGAGTTTCCATTTTATATGGCACATTCAACTTCATTCATCTGACACCAATGAAATAATGCTACTTTAGACCTCTATGGAAGTTTTATTGAATATCATCAAATGCTTAGCAAATATTTAAAACATTTCACATATTCTTACAACTGGGAATCACACATTGAAGATTATTTCCTGGTTTGGGAATGTTAATGTAATGAAAAAGTAATAAATATATCTTGACCTGACATGAAAGTAGAATAAGATGCTAACTTTACTGAGTGGCTCGATACTGCTCATAGAACAGAATAGCAGAAATATTACTTTTTCCCTAAACTGTGTGCCAGGCCAAGGTCATGTGCCTTATTCTCATGGCAGAAGCTGGTTTTGATTTCCAAACTCTAGCATGCAGGCATCAGAGTTGATGAAACAAACCACTGTTCTCACTGAAAATGGATAGGACAATAACATGTTCACTTACTTGCAAGTTTAGCAGGGTATCAACCTCTTTTCCTCCATTTCCGGAACCATCCTGTGGTTTGGAATGTCAGCATCTTTACAGTCCACTTTTCCTTGGAGCACCGGGGTGGCTCAGTCAGTTAAGTGTCTGACTTTGGGCCAGGCCAAGAATCATGGTTTGTGGCTTTGAGATCCACGTCAGGTTATGTGCCTCCAGCTTGGAGCCTACTTTGGATTCTGTGTCTCCCTCTCTCTCTACCCCTTCCCCACTCATTCTCCTCTCTCTCTCTCTCTCAAAAATGAATAAACATTAAAAAAATCCACTTTTTCTTATGCTTTAGTAATACTGAGCAAAATATAATGTAATTATCATTCACATTTATATTTGATTGTTTCAAAAATAGTAGAACCATAACTTAGGTAGATAAAATTGTTCTCTCATTGCTTGCCTTTGTTCAGGTTCCCATATGTAATTGCCGTTTTTGCAAAATAGGTTTCTAATTCTCTTGCCCTTGCAGTAGATATATATTTTAGAAAATTGTTTCTAATTCAAAGGAGGCTTCATTTTGTCTCCTGGATGAAAAATGGTTACCAAGTTTTCCAGTTGCTTATAATTATACCTGTCAAACAGTAAGTGATGGCTACCTCAAGAAGTCCACACAACATGTTGACACAATCAGATTTTCTCTTTAATTGTTCTTGCCATGAATAGGTGATCCTTCCAGACTCCAGGTGCTACTCCTTAGTTGGATGTTTCACTTTGCAAGGCAGCAGCCCTTTGTGAAAAAGCTGTAATTACACAGCATTCAGGTATTTCATTGTTAAACTAATAGCCAATTGCAAGATGGACCATGGCATGAGAATTTGAAACTAGGCTCAGTCGGAATGAGGCTATATAGCCTAGTCTTTGTTCCCCTCTTTCTATTTGCTTTGGACAAGTCCCATCTATGCCTTGATGTGCGACAGTGGGCAACACCAGCCTACTTCTCAGAGGATAAATGAGGAGGACAAGAGGGGTAATGAAAGCCCCTCAAGCAAAGGCAGGCACCACTGTAAGCAGAAGTCATCTTTTTTGACATCCCTCCACCCCCAATTTTTGAAATCTGATAGATTTCAGATGTGGTTTAAATAATATGATGCCAATTGCTGGCATCAGAGGAAACTGAATATTCTTATCAGTATCCCCATGACTCTGTGATTTTAGTTTTTTAGAGGGTTAAATTTGTTATGTGGAACTCTGAAAAGGAGCCCACATGTCATTTGGAGACTTGATTCTGTTGAGCGCTACCTGGCACTGTGTAAGATCTAAGAGTTGTAGAGTCCTGGCCAAGTGGAATTTATAATCTCATTTCACATATCAAATAGGTCCCTGGGAAAGAGATTAAAATGTTACCTGTGAAAGTTGTAACCAAGGGGTTGGAAATGGATCCCTGTGGAACTGGCGCCCATGGCACCCTCACCCAGCCCCTGTCAGAGCTGCTCAAGCTAGAAACGTCTCCATGCCTTCTTGTTTTTGCAGAGCTCTCCTATTTCTCTTGCTTCATAAACAAAATGGTTTATTTTCATGCTCTTGGGAAAATTCTGTAAATAGGACACTACAAATTTTTCAGTGCTCTTATTTTTTCATTTTTGTCTAAGACCTCATGTCTTTTGAGTGGCCTCTTCCTTCAGGAGCTCCTGGAGCTCATCTTGATAACCCATAAATATCAGGAAGCCTCCAAGATTTCTAGTCTTGTGAAGTTTATAGAACATTTATTTCCATGGCCTGTTACTCTTTCTAGGGGAATCATAGTGTGTCCATCTACTCTTTAGGCATGGCAAGATGGACCTTTCTTGGCAAATAATTCTTTTTACTTGCTGCTTTTCTTGGAGTGTTTTAATAAGAAAAGCATCAAAGCAACCTGGTCAAGTGGAGGAATCTTGGGTCAGGAAAACTTAGAGAAGTATTTGGAGAGAATATTTGAAAACAGAAGATTTTGATTTATCAGGAGGAGAAAGCTATTTTCTGTAGTTAGAGTTGTAAGAAGTGACCTTCAGAATCTTTAAAAAAAATCTCAATAGTTGAAGCCCTACTGTGTTCCAAGCTCTATGGTCAGCAGTTTATGTCCATTTTCTGATGTAGTCCTCTCTAAGGAGGTATTAGTAGTAGTAGTCGTCTTTGAGGTGAGGACATAAATGTATTCAGTAATACTCATCCAATATTTATTGAATACCCATGTGTCTAAGTGCTGAAAATGTAGCTGCAAACAAGACACCTTATGTTTTAGAGGTGGAGACAGACAATTAGCAAATTAACAAATAAATGCATAATCTTCCTGGAGCGGTGTATCATGAAGAAAGGAAGGCTGGGTAAACCGGGACGCAGGGTAGAAAGGATGGTCAGGAGGGCCTCCCTCCAGAGGCCATGGAGCTGAGAGCTGAGAAGAGCAGGCGGCCATCCCGCAGAGGTCTTAGGAGACGCAGTTCAGGCAGAAGGTCTTGTCAGCGTGAAGGCGTGTTTGCAGGACAGAAAGAATACCTCTGTGGCCTGGAGAGGGGACAGTGGATGGGGAGTGGATGGGGTAAGAAGAGAGACAAGGGCCAGGAGGTGTCTTGGCAGTTAAGGCAAGGAGTTTATATCTCATTTGAAGAGCAGCAGGAAGATTTGGGGAATGTTTCAGATAGATGAGTGATGTGGTTCAAGTTATATATATATCCCAACATCCCCTCAAGAGGATGAGTAGTTTGTTCGGGGTGAGAAGGGTATGATGAGGAAAGAGGGAGGGAGTTAAGTTGCTCGCCTGGGACTTAACCTGGTCCCTCCACCTTCAGACCTCTTCCTAGCATGCTTTACAGTTTAACTTGATCACCAGTATCAAGAGATTGGAAAGGAAGAATGTAGACAGTGGTAAGAGAGGAAAACCACAGTGTGCACATTAGAGCCAAAGGTTCTGTTATTTTAGGAAAATTAAACATGACAGGGTCAACTGCTGGGAATCTGGGATACAGCTCACCTTTGAGTGGCAGGCCCATGTGTGTCTTGTACTGTCGACCTTCAACCCTTGTAACCAGGTCACAGTGAGGAGGCTCCTGTTTAGACACTGAGAAGAGTAAAGCTTACTGAGTCCTTGTGCTCAAAGAGGGCTAGTTGGTTTGGGTCTGCTGAACCTCTGTTGCTGAATTTTTCTCTTCCTTCTTGCTCATAACCTGACTGTCTAGCCATTCCTGTATCCCCCAACACATGCTAAATGCAGAAAGCAGCAAGTTTTGGAAGGTGAAGGAGCAAGTTGTACTAGTCACACTTTTCCCTGCCCTGCTAAATCAAGAACTGTGTACAGCATGTGGTGGAGAAAAAAAGAGAATGCTCCTTAAGAATTTTTTTGTGTTCCAGCCTCCAGTCTCCTCCCCTCCTATCCTCTCTCCCCCTCCCCCCCGACCGCCCACCCCCAGTCCATCTGTGAAGCCTGAATTCTTACACAGGCTATCTGTCTACAGACGCCCCAGCCTTAATCACGTTCTCTGTATTGTGTATCGCTCCCACATCTATCTACTTATGTCAGTTGTTTACCAGTTCCCTTTGGATGTCTGCTCTTTATCATATTATTGATCAGTCAACCTTGGGTGGCTCAGGTTGGGAAAGAGAGAGAGAGTGGGCCTGGAGAAGGAAAGCAGGAGTAGAGAATAGCGGGGGACCATCAGTGAAAATGATTCCAAAAATAGCTCAGCCAGCCTGATGATAGCTCTGCTTGCGGCCGCCCCGTATGGAATTTACGCACTTCACTAAGATTCTCTACTGAAATGTATTCCGCCAGCTGCTTCTGCAGTTGGTGGTAGCTGGCGGTGGCGGTGGTGGTAGCTGCAGTGAGCTGGCCACACCTTCAGAGAAGAAATTGGAAGCAATAGGTTTGGGGCAGGATGGGCTCCCACACAAAGAGAGGAGTTTTATCAGGGGCTATTAGAACTCCCCAGGTGCGAGGCATCTGTGTTCTTTTTAAGGTATAATCTGGGCACTGGGCATCCAGTGTTTTGTTTGTTTGTTTGTTTCTTCCTCCCAATCCTTTTTAGTGAGGTGGAGGAATGAGTGATGAAAAACGGTTGTATTTCCCACCCACTGGCTGTCTGTTATTTTATGGTTTTTGCTACAATTTATTGTATGCACAGACTTTTTCTCTCTTTTGCATCTCCTGTTAGGAGATTCCGCTACGCAAACCTCTCAGCCCTATAACATTCTGGTCTTAGCCAGGACCTTCATTTACTGAAGTACCTCTACAAAGTTGCCAGTCTAATAATGTAGCAAACCTAAGTACACCTCTTATAAAGGGCACTGCCCCTCAAATATGCTAAGCAGCATTTCTCAATTTGATCTGATCTAGCCATATGACCCCTTCTCAGAATGAAATGATCTTGCACAGACTGTCAGAATTTTGTAATCACATCTCCTCCAGCCTTTTTGTATCTGGATTTTCTCCTGAAACCATGTGGGGGTGTCCCTGTAGTTTGGCATATTTGTGGTCTTGCTCTGACAGGCAGCTCCCACTGAACCAGTTTTTAAGATATCTTGCAAAATGTGTCTACTTCATCCAAAATCCCCAAGTGTTAAACTTGTATACTCTGGAAAAGGTTAGGATGTTTAAATTTTCCAGACCACAGAATCTTAGGAAACCAGCAAGAAACAATATGAAAGGGAAAAAGGAAAGAGGCTGTTACTTACTGTCTTACCTGTCATGCGGTGGGGGTAGTGGGAAGAATAGCAACTGTCTCCTTACAAATTTCAGGTTCTGCTGCTGCCCTGAGTATAAATATTGTTAGTCAGACAGGCTTTTGCCTACTTCATGGGAGGACATTCAGTGAGGTATGAGATATGGCGAGCAATTTTCTTGCCTAAGTGAGGGGCTGGCCAAAATGTGTTTTCCGGGCTCAGAACACGTATTTCACTAGGTCAAGTTGGCACCGAGCATCTGCATTTTTGTAAGTATGCTCAGTAATTCTGATGTAGGTTATCTGGGGATCTCAACTCCAGAAGCCTTGGTCTAAAGTTTAGTAGAAGTTTTTCACAAGTAAGTGCTATAATTTGGAACTCTTCAGAGGAAATTGAAGGAAAATAAAGCAGTATTGTCTTTGTCTCCTGTGATAGTTTAGGGATCTCCAATTATAGGGTGTTTTGTGACATGTATTTTATTTCCTTTTGCTTTAATTTGTTGCACAGTTACTGCCTTTTTATGTATAATCCATGTTGAAGCATGAATGGGACAGTTTACATTAGTGGAAAGACAGCATTGGTGAAAAGTGGGGGAAAATAGACTAGGACAGAGGAACAGTTGGGCTGAAGTCCTACAGTGTGTCAGGGACCGTCATTTCTTTGTTGCAATCCAGATTAGATCTATATCTCCTCCCTGTATGCAGGAGAAAGGTGTATTGAACCTTAGAGTGTCCATGAGGTGTAGTTAGCTACTTCCTCTACAAGGTCTGTCCTGCTTCCTGACGTCTGTGTTGGAGTTCACTTAACCTGCATCGCCACCTACTGTCCACCCCCATCTCTCACTAAGGAACTTTTGCTTGGGGGTGGGTGGGGATGAGGTAAGAGAGGCCACACACTGAATGCAAAGGGAGATTGGACTCCTATTCTAGATGCTTGATTGCAATGGTTTTTGCAGAATTACAGCATTTCTATCATTATTTCTAAGGTCTCTCTTTATTTCAATCCAGAAGCAAATTACCTTTGAGTTAGAAATAGCAGCCAAGTTCTGATTAAAATGAAAACAAACCTCTCTCCCCCTCATATCTAATGCCCTCTTTGTTGGCTTTAAACTTTTTATTGATTTGGGGATTTAATGTTAGCTCCAACTGTGAATAATGGCCACTGTGGGCCCTTTGAGTGCTCCTGGTAGTTGTCTAGCTAATGTATGGAAGGAGACCTGAAAATGCTTTCCCCTAGTCCTTTGTTTCTTTATTTTGATATTTTCTCCCCCTCCTTGAGGATATTTTTTGGTTGAACTGAATGAGAAATACTTTCATGTAGCACCCTTCTCTGATTCTGTTAGAAAGACCAAGTGTACTTTGGGAAATACGTTCTGGTTTTCATTGGTCCCTTGCTCCTGTCCTTGGCTTCTCTAGAACAAGAGATAGAGGTCACCCTGTGGGTTTCTCTGGTTTCGTTCTGCGACTGTTCCCTTCCATGAGTTCTTCATTTAGTTTTATATTGAAATACATCAGTTATCCAAGCTTCCATCTTTAATGAAGACAACAAACAATGTTGTTATATCACAGGATAGAGTTGCTTTTATGATTTTAGAGTTAGGTTGGGCAGCATATTTTCAAGTTGATTTTTTGGAACCTAAGACTGAATATGTGTATTAGAAGCCTAGAGAAGGCTGGGGGTGCCTAGGGGGCTTAGTCGGCTAAGTGTCTGACTCTCAGTTTCAGCTCAGGTCGTGATCTCACAGTTTCATGATTTCAAGCCCCGCATTGGTAGAAAGACAGTAGAGGAACTGTTGGGCTGAAGTCCTATAGTGTGTCAGGGACCACCATTTCCTTGCTGCAGTCCAGATTAGATCTATATTTCCTCCCTTGATGCAACAGAAAGGTGTATTGAACTTTAGAGTGTCCGTGAGGTGTAGTTAGCTACTCCCCCCCTACCATCTGTCTTGCTTCCTGATGTCTGTGCTTCAGCACCAAGCCTCCTTGGGATTCTCTGTCTTCCACTCTCTCTGCCATTCCCCCACTCATGCTGTCTCTGTCTCTCTCAAAATAAATAAATAAACTTAAAAAATATATAAAAAAAAAGAAGCCCAGGGAAGGCTAAATATAGTTTTCACTGAATGATTTTAGGTATAGAATGATTTTTAGGTATAGGTTAGATATTAGTGATGTAGATTGGATATGTGATGTTTGTTTTCAGATAGTCATTCTGTTCATTTTTGAGTGTGTTGTTAATTTTTTCTTCTTTAGATATTTCTGTAGCTAAATAGTTCTGTTCCAGTATTTCAGTCTTGACTTACAGCCTTTTATTCTTTGTTGAGAAGGATAGAAGGACTATAACTGCCAGAGTGAGCCTGATGGGCGAGTCATTGTTGAAGGGAAAAGACCTCTTCTCTGCTCAAAACCCCCCTTCATGTTTCCATTTGTGGGACACAGGCTGCTCTGGTCAGAGTAAGGCATTTGCTTGCTTGTCCGCACAGGAAGGGGAATGTCTGCTCCTTCTGTGTATGTCTGTCCAGCCCCTCCTGTGCAGGCATAGCTTAACTCAGTAAGACCTATTTCTCTGGGGCTAGAGGTATCCCAACTTACAAGGAAGTCTCCATCCCCCACTGCCCTAGCACAGCCTTGTAGTAGTGCTTCTTATAGTTAAGGGTCTGGAAGCCCACAGCTTGTTACCTCTGGAAATTGAATTGACCTGTGAATTGCTCCTTTTTTTTTTTTTTTTTTTTTTCCTGGAAAGAGATATCACGGTTCCCATACCTCTAGCCTGACACTTAGAATAGAGGGGTTGTGTTTTTTTTAGAAATACTCACTTAACCCAGTTATTTCCAGACCTGACTCATCATGAGAAACACCTGAAACCTTTGGGGAGGTGAAGGAAAGCTTTTTGGGGTGCAGACATGTTACTTTTCATAAATGCCTCCAGGAGGGCTTGACAATCAGCCTGCATTAGGACTACAATCCCATCAAATTCCAATTGTTTTTACAGGAGGAGAGTAAAGGGAAGTTTGTCTGTGTTGGATGGAGGGTTGAAGCCCAGACCCTCTCTCTGCTTTTGGAACCCCCAACCACATGCTGGTTTTGAGGATGCCTCCTTTTAAGTGGGTGCTTTCATTTAGTGTGTTGTTTGTCTGAGATTCTGGCCAAGAGTTGTTCATGCACAGGCAGCCAGATATACATGGGGAAAAGCCTGTAGAAACAGCTACTAGAGGAAAGGAGGAGGGGAGAGGAGGGAGGGCATGAGGGAGGAAGTGAAAGGGGGAGGGGGAGAGGTGGAGGAGGGGGAGGAGGCTTTCTCCAAAAGATACAAAACTCTGTTTTCATTCATTTAATGAGTATTTGATGAGCTCTGTGTATGTGTCAGGGCAAGTCCTGGGCACTAGAGATTTGATGGTGAGTAGATAGCGTCTCTTCCTTCAGGTGGCTTACCAGGTAGTGTAGAGACCAATAGTAAACAAATAAATGTACTAGTACAAAGTTAAAAACTTATCTAGGTAAGTGCCGCGAAGGGAAATACCAGTGGGCAAAGGTGTATGACTCAAAGACCTGTTCTGTTCTGGGGCGGCTGTGGAGTGTCAAGGAAGGTTTTCCTTAGTAAGTGGCATTTGAGCTGATCTTAGAATTATGGGTAGGAGTTAACTGGTCTGAAAAAGAGGGATGTGCAAGGGACCTTTAAAGAACTTAAAGTGAATGTGGCTGAAGCAAAATGAGGGATGAATAGAGTGGCAGCAGAGGAGGCTGGAAGGGGGAAAGGGGGGGAGGTTCAGATGTGCAGGCTATACTCAGTTTTTTTTTTAAGTTAATTAATTATAAAGAGAGAAAAAGAGAGAGGGGGGTAGGGAGGGAGAATATGAGTGGGGGAGGGGCAGAAAGAGCGGGAGAGAGAGAATCCCAAGCAGGCTCCACGCTGTCAGTGCAGGGCCTGACTTGGGGCTCGAACTCGTGAATCATCACAAGATCATGACCCGAGCTGAAGTCAGAGGATCAACGGACTGAGCCACCCAGGTGCCCCTAGAGTCAGTTATGGTAAGCATTTCACTCTGTATCTGAAAGGCATCTGAGCTTCTGTCCTTTCACTTTGATCAGGCCAGGATCTCAACCTCCTCACCTTTTCTACTGCTCATCTGTCTGTACTGGTCACCTGAGCCTTCCCCATTGATCATTGTGCCATCTGGGGTGAAGGAGGTGCTGACAAGCAGTGGGTGCAGACTCCATGGAAGGGCTATGCACCTACTCAGGGCTGGCTGTGCAGACTCCTCTTTGACTCAGCAAAGCGAACCAAGTGAAAAGTGTCTTCTCTGCAAGCCCGGTGCATGGCTTCATTCACTCTCATGCTCACTGCTCTGCCTCTCCACCTTTTTCTTCCCTCCTTTACCCTATCCAAGATAGGCTGATCAGCCTGTCACTCCAGCCACTAATTTGCCTAGTGCAAATATCTTAGGATGTTGAACATGAACACATTTGAGTTTTTGTTACTTCTTCTGGAACATTAATGCAAGGCTCAGGAATGTCAGCTTTATAGGTTTGTTTCTCTTTTTCTCAGAAAAGGCTTAAAGCCATTAGAGAGCAGAATGCCTACCTATATGCCTTCTTCAGTGGCAGTTTTCAAAATATTTGTCCTTTTTCTAACAGAGCTATTAAACAGAGAGAAGTAAGTGTGGATGGACATTAAGGGATTATCATGCAGATGGTTTTATGATCCTCACTGTCATTGCCATCGTCAAAGAGGCATTTATTAAATGCCAAATGCTGTTTGGTGTTGCTCTAAGTTCTTTCATATAAAGAGTATTACAAAATCATGTCTTTGTCCAGGGAAAATTTAAATCTGGGAGACAGCCTTAATTATAAACATTTGTAAAGGGCATAAAGGTAACAAGAACCAAAACAAGAGATTGCAAGAGAACGGATTAATATACAAGTGGATTTAAGGTATTTATATTACTTACAAATTAAAGGTCAGGACAAACCTGGGAAGCTGTTGTATGAGTCAGAATAGGTCTGATTGGGCCGTGATAACAAACTTCTAGACCTGAGTAGCTTCACACAATGGAGTTTCTCACTCCATTCTTCATATCCATCAAAAAATGTCAGGGGCTTTTGTATCATCCTTATTCAGGGATATAGGCTGATGAACCCTTTACCATCTGTAATGTCATTGGTTACCCTGGAAACAGCAAGGAAATAAAGAGACTCATGACTAGCCTTGCAATGCCAGAAGTGATACTTTACTTCCACTTACATCTCATTCGCCTAGGCAAGCCACGTGATGGTACATAACTCCAGGGAAGAAGGAAGTGCAGTCCCACCATGTGTCCCGCAGGAGGAAAACCAGAACATTGCTGTAACAGTGAGAAACTTTCTGTCAAACTTAATAATTATTCTAGCCACAGTAATTGATCGGTCTACCAACTGATGATAGTAATACTGTTACACTTAAGTAATGGAACACTTAGTATGTAACAAATGCTTGGTTAAACAATTCACATTATTCCGTTTAATTCTTTATCAACCAATACAGTAGATTCTATTATTATCTCTATTTTCCACTTGATATAATGAAAACCAGGAGCTTTTAAGTAACCTGTCTGAAGTCACACAACTGGTTTTTAAGCAAAGCTGGTATTTCAAGCCCGCTTTCTCCTAAGAGTCTAAGCAGTTCCCTAAGATTCCTGTTATACAACTGAAGTCTTGACTTTTTTTTTTTTTTTTTTTAATAGAGCTTGGTCATTTAGAATGGCTAAGAAGTGTCTCTACTTTGCTTTGTTGATCTTCAGAACCAAATGGATTCTCTTTCCTTTTGTTAAATATTCTCTAGCCATTTTCTGCTTAGCTTTTTGTTTCTGTTATTGTTATTAATAAGATCATTCTTTCTTTCACATGAGTTGCTGGCACTCCTTGAGAATTGACCCCGTAGGCTCTTTCGTGTCTTTGTGGCACCATCTTGGGTTACAAGGACTTAGAACATTTTGTGAACATGTCCACTGAAGTACTGTTAGGGAAGGCTTATAGTTGAAGGATTTTTAAAGAAAACTTAGACACTTTAAAAAAATACATTTATAACTATTTTTCTCCAAATCACTTTTTTCAGTTTTAGTTTTCTTCCATTTGTGAATTAAATCTCTCCCCCCCTTTTTTTTAGACTGTTTTATTAGTTCATTTTTGTGTTTTCCATTGTATCTCCAGTAATTAGCAAAATGCCTGGCATGTATATCTATTTGCATAGATATTTCTCGGAAGTGAATGAGTAAGTCCTTGAGCTAGTGGATTTCATGTTCAGACTCCAGGTTTTTTCTTCAACTATTCTACTCTACTTATCTCTGTCACCATTGCTTTGACAAATAATGCTGCACAAGCCACTCTGTGGCTCTTAATTACTCAGTTTCTTGCTAGCTATGTGATTGCAGTGACTTTTGTAACCTATTTTCTCACCTATAAAATAGGGATAATGATTAATTCTACCTCTTAGGTATGCATTTAGCATTAAATAATTTCATGCTGCAAAGTACTTAGAATATGGCCTGACAAAGAAAGTACAATCATGATTTCTTTATCCTTTGTGTTGAGAATCAAAATTTTCCTTCAAATTTCACTTAAAATTTTTTTTCCCGCATTATACCTAAAATTACATGAGCCTCCTATAAGAATTCATCCCAGGGAGTTGAGTTGTATTATTACCATAGACCTAGTTGTTTATTCCCTTTAATCTGATCATTTATAATCTATTCTGGTCATTGTCCTAGAGAGTGATATTTGGTAAGATGTTCATTATTTTAGGTTTAAATATTTGTTATTGAGATACAATGGGGCTTGATTATCTTGGCTCCATGCATAGCAACATATTCATGCGTTCATTTGTTCTTTTATTCATTCAACAAATATTTATTGAGAAACAGAAGCATAATTATAGAGACTCTTAGAGCTAGAAAGAACTTCAAATCTTTTTCAGCCAAATCTACCGTCACTTCTACACATTTAATACTAAGAATGTAAAAAGATCAGTGTCAAAATTGACTCAATGGGAGCAGCAAGTGAAGGGACATTTCATTTATCTTCTGTCTGTTCTTAAGTAATTCCCTTCACCTCCATAATGGAGGGAAGTACTCCTTTGAAATCAGGATCTTGTGCTCTTGTCGGATTTCCTTAGAAGTAATTGAAACATTTTGAATAAAATATCAAGAATAGTAATTCATATATAGTCTAAGGAATCTAGGGGGCACCTGGGTGGCTCAGTCAGTTAAGCATCTGACTTCAGGTCATGATATTGCTGTCTGTGAGTTCAAGCCTCGCATCGGGCTCTGTGCTGACAGCTCAGAGCCGGAACCTGCTTTGGATTCTGTGTCTCCCTCTCGCTGCCCCTCCCCTGCTCAAGCTCTGTCTCTCTCTGTCTCAAAAAAAAAAAAAAAATCTAGATTTTAAGTCTGTTAGGGCTGATCCTAAGTTTTTATTGACCTCAGGAAAGTGTAGAGTATCATGTTCTGCATCCTGCAAGCTGGCCATCTCAGGTCAGGAAACCTGAATGGTTTTGCAGCAAGGATGCCAAGAGAGCTGTGGCTGCAAATTACCACGAACTGGGTGGCTTATAATAACACACATTTATTTTTTCACATTTCTGGGGGCCATAAGTCTGAAATCAGGTGCTGACAAGGTCATGCTCCCTGCAGAGCAGGAGAGGTTCCCTTCCTTGTCTCTTTGGTTTCTGGTGACTGGCAGCATCCTTTGGCTTATGGCTGCATCCGCTCATGTCTCTGCTTCCACCTTCACATAGCCTTTTCCACTGAGTATGTCTGCTCCTCTTTGTGTCTAATGTAAAAGGATACATTAGATACATATAATTGCATTCAGAACTCACTTGGCAATCTAGGATAAATTCCTCCTCTCAAAGATGCTTAACTTAATCATTAAAAATATAAAGTGATAGTCTTTTGTCATTTAAATTGATATTTATAGGCTGTGGGGATTAGGATGTAGATATCTTTCAGGAGGTGGCCATTCTATCCACTTTACTTGGGTTCCAGTCCTTCTTTTATTTTTTAAAGTTTATATATTTATTTTTTTGAGAGAGAGAGCGAGTGAGTGCATGTGAGTAGGGGAGAGGCAGAGAGAGAGAGACAGAGAACCCCAAGCAGTCTTCAGGCTATTAGCACAGAGCTCAGGGACTCAGGGCTCAGACTTACAAACTGTGAGACCATGACCTGATGACTTGAGCCAAAATCAAGAGCTGGGATCTTAACCGATGGGGCCACCCAAGAGCCCCAGTCNNNNGGGCAAGTTATCCTAGCTTTCTAAAATTCAGGTTTCTCATCTGTCAAATGAGAATAACAATGCCCAATTTACATAGTTGTAATGAGAAATAAAATATCTATAATGTTATTCATCTCAGTTCTTAGCAGATGTAGTTGCCATGATTCCAGGCACTCAGAGGCTACACCAGATTTTAAACTACTTTACTTGAAAGAAAAAGGTAAGCCCGCCTATATTTGGTCAAGAATTTGTTAAAGATTTATGATTTGGTTGACGAGATATTATGGAGCAAGCACAAGATGGTTTTATATTCAGATAACCATTATATGCTGGCCATGCCTCATTTACTAATAATTTCTTTTTCTCTGCTTTCTGCTGCTTCCTACCTACTAGCATCTTTTGTTAACATATTACTGTGTAATGACAGATTCTTTAAATAATAATGAATGATAGCTGGAGTAATGAACCAGTGATGACTTGTTGCTACAAGGCTCTAAAAAAATCAGTTGCAGCAGTCTTCTTTGCTGAGTGAAAGTAAGGTAGTATAGAATGTATCACCTATGTTTTATAGAATTCTTTGAGTTATGTAGTTCATGATCCATATTCCAGATTTTTTCTTAACTGGAATTTTTTTTATCTCTGGAAGTAAAAACAATCAAAAAATATTTCTACAAATGTGATATCTAGGTTTTGTCATAATACGTGGTATAGATTTAGTTGAGTTGTTTGTGATTTGAAATAGCTCTGTCTCTGAATTAGGAGTAACTCAAGAAGCATTCCCAACATTCACAGATATGAATAGAATAATTAAAGTCAAGGTGTTTTTAAAAATTTAGCATTTTCTTATATTGGAATTACTTTTTTTAACTTCTAAGTTTTAATTGCAGGATAGTTAAGATAACAGTGTTATTAGTTGCAGGTGTACAATATAGTGAATCAGCAGTTCTATACATTACTCCGTGCTCATCATAATAAGTGTGCTCTTAATCCCCTTCAATTATGTCACCTACCCTTCCCATCCACTGCCCTTTGATAACTATCATTTGTTCTCTATAGTAAAGAGTCTGTTTCATTGGTTTGTCTCTTTTTTTTTAATTCATTCATTTTGTTTCTTAAATTCCACCTATCAATGAAATCGTATGGTATTTGTCTTTCTCTGACTGATATATTTCCCTTAGCATTATACTCTCTAGATCCATCTATTTTGTTGACACACACACATAGATAGATAGATAGATATAGATATCGATATATAGATATGTGTGTGTATATATATATACATGTTGATATATATATATGTTGATATATATATCAGATCTTCATCCATTCATCTATTGATGGACCCTTGGGCTATTTCCATAGTTTGGCTATTATAAATAATGCTGCAGTAAACATAAGGATGCATGCATCTTTTTTTAAAAAAATTAGTGTTTATTTTTGAGACAGGGAGAAACAGAAAATGAATGGGGGAGAGGCAGAGAGAGAGAGGGAGATACAGAAGCAGGCTCCAGTCTCTGAGCTGTCAGCCCATGGGGCTCAAATCCACGAACTGTGAGATTATGACCTGAGCCAAAGTCGGACGCTTAACCGACTGAGCCACTCAGGCACCTTATGCATATATCTTTTTGAATTAATGTTTTTATCTTCTTTGAGTGAATACCCAGTAGTGGAATTATTGGGTCATATGGTAATTCTATTTTTAATTTTTTTTGGAACCTCCATACTCCATACTGTTTTCCACAGTGGCTGTACCAGTTTGCATTCCCACCAACAGTGAAAGAGGGTTCCACATACATTTTCTCTACATCCTTACCAACACTTATTGTTTCTTGAGGTATTGATTTTAGCCTTTCTGATAGCTGTAAGGTGATATCTTGTTGTGGTTTTGATTTGTATTTCTCTGATGATGATTGATGTTGTGCATCATTTCATGTGTCTATTGGCCATTGGAGTGTTTTCTTTGGAGAAATGTCTGTTCATGTATTCTGCTCATTTTTAAATTGGATTATTTGTTTTTGTTTTTTTTTTGGTGTTGAGCTTGTATCAGTTCTTTATATATTTTGATTACTAGCCCTTTGTCAGATATGTTATTTGTGAATATCTTCTCCCAGTCAGTAGGTTGTCTTTTAGTTTGATGATTGTTTCCTGTGGAGAAGCTTTTTATTTTGATGCAGTCCCAATAGTTTATTTTTGCTTTTGTTTTACTTGCCTCTGGAGACATATCTAAAAATTGTTGCTGTGGCCAATGTCAGAGAAATTACTGCCTGTGCTCTCTTCTAGGATTTTTTTAAAATTAACGTTTTAATGTGTTCTTCTGTAAATTAATATAATTTATAGTTTCTGCAGAGTCACACTTTTTCTGTATCTTCTTGTTTCATTTTCTCTTTTTCTAACTCCTATACTTTTGCTCCCCTCTGCCCCCCAACCCCTGCTTTTTCTCCTTCTTCTTGTTTATGGGGAGACTGTTGACCGTGAATGTGTAGTAGATTTCATTTAGCGAACTATAAAGTTGATGTGTATGCGACAATTAGAATAGGCAGGAGACAGAGTAATGGGATGTGGTGCTGTCTAGGCGTCTTCCATCTCTAAAATTTCATGGACTTACATACTTCCAAATATTAACTCCTAAATTTAAAAACTCACACTCTATACCTTACTTCCATCACTACCCTATCTCCTTTCTTCAAAATAAAAAGTATTATTTTATATATTCCTTTTCTGGGTTACTTGAGGTTGTTAAAAGGAAAATAATAAAGATATTAAGGCTAGATTTTCCAGGAGAGTGTGAGCCTGTTGGGTGTGTGTGTGTGTGTGTGTGTGTGTGTGTGTGTGTGTACACACTGAGATTTTTGTTTTCACTCAACCAACCCTTCAAAGGTCTTCAGAGTTTCCAGGTAAGTTTATTTCTTTAAGACATGACTGCTTTCTTTCATACAGCCATTTCACATCTACCAAGAAATGACTATAAGAACATCTGCTTTAGTACTCATAAACATCCTATCTGCTCATCGTTTCCATTCTTTTACAACTCCTCTTCCAAATAACATCCAAAATGGTAAGGAAAAAAACCCTACACATACACACAAAATACAAAGCTAATACGATTTTAGATGCCAGTTGTGTCCTCTCTCTGAATGTTTTCCATATTTGAAATGGCTGGGGAATTATCTTGCCTCTACCCACAGTAATTTAGAATGAGAAGAATCAGATAAGGGTCGTTTCCTCCATCTCCTGGGATTTCACCGGCTCTGTTTTCTTTTACACCTGATCAGGTCTGCCAGTAGCGAAGCTCTACAATGTAGTGGAGAAGTGCATACGGTTAATTATGACAATTACAATCAGTTCTTTACAATCTCTGCTGCTGTTACGGGATTTAAATACCATAATGTATGTCAAAAGGACAAATAACGTTGCTGTGTTTTCTGCTTACAGCTGCTTTTATGACCGGGTTTTGCTCATAAACAGGTGGTTATAAGCTGCACTCCTTCCATGAATTCCTTTATCTTACCTATCTCCTAATCTGGGTTCTCTGATGTGTCATTAAACCCAAGTGTTGAGATTCAACAACTCTGAGAGGATCTCAGGCCCTGGTTGGCATCCTCTGGATATGTTCCAGTGAAGATGTAATCACTCGTGGTCAGTGGAAGGAGATACCGTGAATTTAGTTAATTCTCAAAGGTTCCCTTGCTACTCTCAGACTTTTGCCACCAGTCTACCCACTCTCTCCTTCACCTTCCCTGCACTGTTTTCTGTCTTTGCTCACTGCCTACTTTTCCAGGTTTGCCCCCATGAACTACTGTGCCTAGTTACTTCTCCTCTTTTTGGTCTCAAGTTTAAAGCATGTTGTGAAGCCTACTGCATGCGAAAATGAGTCTGTGCTGTTGATGCCCAGTTACTTCATGTCTGATGTTGTAATTGAATCCACACAGTGCACAGGCGGCCACCTCATCATTGTTGAGGGCAGCTGAAAAATAGGTAAGGTAATCGGTTTCTTTCAGCACACCTTTCCTTCTCTGCATCTCTCACCTCTGCTTGAAAGGTACGTATGAAGACGTCCGTGGCAAACGAAACTTTGTATGAGAGCCTTTTCCCCCTTGAGTGTATCTTGTTTAAATAACACATTTCCAGTTAATGACCATCTGGTAAAGCTGACAGCCTTTAGTCCTCCTAATTCTTAACTGTCTGAAAAAAATGTGCCCAACCTGCCATGGCTTATGACTGAATTATAAACCATGAAGCATAATAAAGTCATTAACTTTCGACATGTCAAATCTTACTTGAATTGCATCTTGCCCAGAATTTGATAGCCTTTCCCCGGCACTTAAGAGAGAAGACCTGTGTGCTGTTCAAAAAGCACTTTGTCATTTCTCTGAGAGCCATTAGCTTTGTGTGGCTGTCTGGACATGAGCATCAGCGGGTCTGGGGGAAGAGGAAAGTCTGGTGAACCAGTGTGGAGGAATAGGAATGAGGTTCACTCAGGAAAGGCAAAATTATTTCTTCTCAGAAAGAGAGAAAGGAATGAAGCTGTGCATTTGAGTAGAAAGTTCATCCTGAAAATAGTGATTGACTTCAGAGTGAAGGAAATTTTGGATATAAAATGTGCTTTACAATTCTGATTACTCTTCCCCCTTTGTTCCCCACTATCAAAAATAATCACATTCTATAAATGTCAGTGGAATATGGTGAGAGTGAAGCTACAATTTTGGAGAACCAGGTGTCAGCTCTGTCAGATTTCTATGAATAGGCACATTTATGTACACTTTTTCAAAGAAAGAAAGGTCACTCACCACCCTACTTGTAAAGCTGTCAGAGGATTTAGGAAAGAACTACGGTCAGCTGTCTTTTTACATGGGAAAGGAAATCTGGTTCTCAAGATATTTGGGACACTGCAGTGAATAAGGGATATTAATAGAATTTCATCCCCAGCCTATCTGGATCAAAGAATTCAGGGAATCACCCGGTGCTTAGTTCCACTGCAATATGAAGTTCCCATGCTGATTGTGGATGGGAAAATGTGGGCTTTGGTTTGCATTACTGGCTTACTCTCTCCCCCCTTAGACCCAACTTTCTTGCCCCTGGTTTCCTACTGATTTAGTGAACAGACGTAAGATGGAGTGTGTTCAGGTTTCTTCTCCTGTCCGGAGACGAGGATAATGGTGTGCGCTTCGTATTGTGGCATAGTTGGATGTATGGATGGATGAAGGAGTGTCACCAAAGAAGCTTTTTAGCAAAGTAGATTTTCCAAGTTTCTGAGGGTTCTGCTTTAGGTGCAGGATAGCCTTGGAAAGAAAGGGAAGTCCGCCCCCTGGTGGTTGGCATGTAGAAGTGCATCCACTAAGCCAGGGGGAATACATTACAGATCATGCTGATAAGTAGAGAAGGAAATGTCAGTATTAGTTGGGTGAGTTTCAGAATACTTTGTATATTCCAAATTACAAGTAGGTTATGGATGCACCTGTCAGCATAAAACCTTTTGAAAATAAAGGGAAGAGTCTTTAAGGTATTAGGAGTCATCTTCTGAAGCTGTTCAGCTGTTAAACTCTTGCTATAGGCCTACTGGGGTGCTAATAAAAACCCAAGCTATCAGTTACTTTGTAGGTGAGATTGCAGTCAAACTGAGAATCCAGATATTAAATATAATTATTTGGCAAGCATGAGTAAAGTTTTTGTTTCCATTGGCAAAAGGAAGTTGGATAAGAGTGACCTCTTTGCTAATGAGTGGCTGGGAGGCGTGAGTCCACACAGGTGGTGACATTAAGCCAGGGGTAGAAGGGTGTGTAGGATTAGAATAAGTGAGGGAAATGGAAGTGAATGTTCTTATTATACAGGCTGAGGGAGCAGGAATGGCTTTGTTTTTGAAGTCAGTAGCAAGCAAGTGTAGAGAGTTAGTGGTAAATAATGATATACAAGGAAAACTTGGCAAATGAATAAGAAATGAATTACATAAATACTTAACGTGGTTTAATATAAATTGAATAAATGGGGAATTTTCAATATTCATCATGAAGCTATACAGTATAGCCTCTGGACTTTAGGGGTGAGTCTAGGTTCAAATTCAGGTCTGACACTTATGTGAGTCCTTAGGCAAATTACATAGTCTCTCTGTGCCCATTTTCCCCATCTGTTAAGCTTGGATAAGAATAGAATGTATCTTTAGACTAAGAGATATGCAAACATTGTCTAGATCCAACATGTAGAAGTTGAGTACAAGGAAAGTCTCAGTTGTCCTGAAGCTGCCTTTCACGCTGGTGGTGAGTTTCCAGCTACTAGTTGTACATAATCAAAAGCTGAAGGACCTGTTGGCAGAGAAATTATAGAGATTTATAAATCAGATGGGTGATTGGATGAGGCAATACCCAGGGGCCTTCCAATCTAGAGATTTTGTCATTCTAAAAAAAAAAAAAATCCATGATAACCCTTAGAAACCTAACTGAGATGTGTGGATAGTAATGACACCAGTTTACATTTTATGTTAAAAAACCATGCTTAAATTTGGTTCAAAATGTTCTGTTCTGTGTAAAAAAATACCATCACTTTAATTAATGCAGCCTATAATTGAAATAACTATCTCAAGCTGTTCCTCTCCAGAGCGTAAAGGGAAGGAGTGGAATTGGGGGATAGGGGGTGGAGAGAGGCAGAGGGTCTAGAGCCAATATGTCAGCTCTTCAAAGTTGTTCTGAGAAAACTGAACAAAGATCTCATCCTGAGTGTGAAAGGGGGCGAAGGCTTCAGGGAAACACAGACTTTAAGTGCATTTCACCCCATTCTAATTATCTGAGAAGCAAAGGGTGGGGAAGAAATGTTGACAGCAGAGGTTTAGGGGAGAACGGGCACAATGATGCCCTGTAGCGTAACACTATATTTTTTATGTGCCACATGTGGAGAAGGGAGGTAAGAACTTGGAGCTTGGCAAGGTTTAAAAGGCAAAATGTAATGGCTTCCCTTTAATTAACTCAAACAATGTGTGGCAGGTTATGTTAATGTGCCTGTAGCTAAGACAGAGGTGGTAGACCACCGCCGAGACCTTAGAGAGAGAGGAGGACTCCTGGTTTTCCAGAACAGAAAGGGCCTAGAAACCTTATAGACTAATTTTAAAGATGAGAGGACAAGCCTAGTGCAGTTACAAAAGTCAGCCAAGGCTAGATCGTCTCTTGGTGACAAAAGTAGGCTTAAACCTCGGTTGTCTGCCTGCTTGGTGTTTTCTCCAAGACACTGATGGGAGTCTCTAGTGGCTTCAAGTTAGCCCCAAAGGGTCAAGCTAACCACAGTATGTGTGCATACAGATTAAGACTTGGTGTATTCTTTTAACAAAAGGTAAAAAAGAAAGGTAAAAATTACGTATCTACCGGTATCCATTCCAATCAAGCTTTCCTCTTGAAGTTGCTTCAGAATTGGGGCACGTGGGTGGCTCAGTCAGTTGTACATTCCACTTCGGCTCAGGTCATGATCCCTCAGTTTACGAGTTTGAGCCCCGTGTTGGGCTCTGTGCTAATAGCTCAGAGACTGAAGTCTGTGTTGGATTCTTTGTCTCCCTCTCTCTGCTCCTCCCCTGCTCTCTCTCTCTCTCTCTCTTAGAAATAAACATTAAAAAAAATAAGGTTGCTTCAGAATATTATTAATACCAGTGGCTGTTTCCATGTAGCTGTTTTAATTAAAGTGTTATATGTTTTTTATATATAAAGTGATGAAAATTTCTGATTATAGCCCTGCAGGAGACTGAGCAGGGAGGCCTTTGGAATTGCAGGTGGAGGAGGTACGCTATCATTTAGATCATGTGACCAATGCTGTCACTGCTGTGTAGAATGTGCTACAATTGGAGCTTCTGATTTTTCAGGGGTGAACAAACCTTTTATAAAAAAGGCAGGTACACATTAAAGTTAAAAAGTCACATAAAATATTACAGGAGAGAATGAGAGGAATGTGTATAGATGTTCATTGTAAAATCATCTTTGATTATCTCAAGGAAATGAGATTTGTGAACAATTTCCAGAAGCATTATAAAGTAATTGTAGATGTAGCTTTACAATTTGACCATTCTTCAAGGTCTTGTTTTTATTCTCTTTTTGAGCTGAGATCTAAAGAACTACACAGAGACCTTTTTGAAAAACCTTTTGTTTCCCTGATGAGTGAGAGAAATAGGAAGTAGAAAATCCTTTAGAAATTATGGGGGATCAGGGCAGTGTAATAAATGGCCCTCCCTACTAATTATCAGTTGAGATAAACACATGGGTTAAATGGATGGAGATCAGGATTTGTCTTCCATTTGGTGACGTACTGGTAAATTGTTTAACATTTTGGGAAGGAGGGAGCTGACTTTTAGTGTTTATGGATTTCTGAAAGGTAAATATTCCCACCTTGGTCAAATTCTCACCACCAATGTGATGCCATTGAATTTGGAGCTGGGCAGAGATCCATGCATTTGGCTCTTGCAAGGCAGTACAAACAGTCTTTGGACCCTGGTGGTTGGTCCATCACTTATAAATGGCTGTGTCACAGAGTGAGGCTTAGACCTAAGCAGTCTGGTTGATGCTACACTTCAGAATTAGGCAAAGTTAAAACACAGTTCCTTCTTTGGGTTATGCCCTTACAAAGCTTCCAAGAAGGATCAAAGCAGAGAGTCTGCTTTCTGTAGGTATGTTGGCATCACTGAGAGTTTGTCTCCCAGATTCTACTAGTCTTCTGAGTCACAATAGGAATCAAGCTGGGGAGAGAGGCCAGGAATATTCCTTTGAAAACTTTGCAGGATTAGTATCAACAAGAAGGTTAGAGGCAGAATTTTATTTTAAATCTCTTATCATTTTGGTGTATAGATATTCATTGTAAAATCATCTTTGATGCTGGGAAGTTGCAAGAATTGTGTTGTCAGGAAACAAAAAATAGGAGTTTTTGGGTGGCATTCAAACATGGGTAGGGTAATAAACCATAATTCCTTATTTTGTAGGAAGATACTGAAGGCTAGATTCCTGTTTCATACATTGAAATTAAATTATCTTTCCAGCTGGGTGCAACTGAAAGAAACAGGGCAGGCACAGGAACTTGAACAACTTCGTTGCCTCAGAGCGGATGATGGACTATTATAGTGAATATATGAAATGGTATCTGGCAAAAGCAGAGTATTTGATCATCTTACCTCTTTGTAGTTGATGTTCAAGTCTCTGCACCCAGATTTATACCTGTTTGCTTACACATTCATCATTGTGAATATGCCAATACTCTGAGAAACTAAGCTTGGAATTGACTGCATGAGTCCCTTTCTTCCTCGTGGAGGAGAGTTTATTATCCTTGTTGCTGCTGTATTGTTATTTAACATCTGATGTCTCTGTAATTAACAATGGTTATAAATTAGCTTGCTCTTCTAACAGTGTGGGCCTCAATGCCCATACTGATAGTTTATCTTTGAGTGCAAAAATTCTGATCATAAGTCAAGTGTCTGAAAGCACTTTTGTTGTTATCGTCGTACTGGAAGAAAAATCTTTGCTTCCATAAGACCCAACCTTCTCACTCTGTTGCCTGTGACATTGTAGAGGCCTGAATCTTGGGTTCGTATGCGTTTGTGTTTGCTTTCCTTTGTCATAACATCTGGCCTGTGGTGGTGATTAAAATCCCAGACTCTGAAGTCAAATGGAGCTAGAGTTTATAGTTCTGGCTCTGTGATTTTACAGAGAAGTTACCTAATCCATTCAGACCTGAGCTTTTTTCAGATTTAAATGGGCATGAAGCGGTGCCTGCGTGGCTCAGTTGGTTGAGCATCTGGCTCTTGATTTCAGCTCAGGTCATGATCCCAGGGTCGTGGGATCAAGCCCCACATCGGGCTGCACTGAGCATAGAGCCTGCTTAAGATTTGGTCTCTCCCTCTGCCACCTCCCTCTCTAAAATAAAACTAAACTAAAATGGAAATGAAAACACATCTACTTCATAGTGCACTAGTTAAGAATAAATGGTATAGTGTATATAACACATTTTGTAAAGGGCCAAGTATATGGTAACTGATCAACATTTGTTGGCAATTATAACAGTCATTATGTTTTTAAGTGTTATATATAAAACATGTGTAACTTTACCTTTAACGCACACCTGCTGTGAGTCCATGTGTGAGGACTGACTCATTCTCACAAATTTTGGCAACGTGTATTTCCCACAGCAACTCCTACTAATGAGGCCAGCAGTTTATCTTTCCAGCCTACAGCTTCTCAGGTTCACATCTGTTTCTTTGCCTTGTCACTACCTGACTTTTACCCTTCCCTCTTGTCTCCCTAGAACCCAAGGTCCTCATTCGTTCCCTGTTGTTCCCCATATAAAAGTCTGATCTAGGAAGACAACATAATACTTTCTCATAATAAACAATACATTAGTATTATTTTATTATTAAGAATTTTATTATTAAGAATTATTAGTATTCTTAAGGCATTGCAGCAGGGATACAGGCTAAGAGTATAATTTGAGCATTTAGGCTGCAGGTGAGAAAGGTATTTGTTTGGCAATAGATTCCTTTTGATGCTTCCGAAATCACAGATTTGTAACTGTCTATGTCTGCAGTCCATATGGCAACCTTTAATTATACCTGTTGCAGTAATCCACTTGGTCAAGGTCAAGCATCCTCTGATTACATGTGCTGTTATTTCCTAGTTGTCATATATCCTTGGCAGCTGTCATCAGCCAAGTTTGGCCTTTCTAATTTTTCAAAGGCACTCATCCTATCCTGAGTTTCCATAACACATGCTTCACCCTTGTCAAACATGCTTTGCTTCCACTGGGTTAGTCATCATTTCGTGGGCCTTATTCTACTGTAGGAGTGTCTGCAAGTGACTTTAGCTCCCTCTCCTAGCTTTACTTCTCTTCATTTCACAAAATTCTCTTCAACGTGTCAATTAATCAACAAAAACATCTGCTAGCATCTTTCCCAGGATGGGCCTCATTTCAATGGGAGGTGGATGTAGTCCAATTCATTCTAACTGTTATTTTTGGAATGCCAACAATGAATAAATTAAATTAACAGTTTTTTGAGCACCTACAGTGTTACAGTCCTTTGCTTGCTTATTTGATTATATACATTAGCTCCTTTAATCCTCTCAACAACCCTGTGAGATATGCAATCCTCTTGTTCTTTTCAGATGAGGTCATTGAGACTCTGAGGTTACATATTCTGTTCGGTGCTTACAGCTAGTAAGTGGTAGAGCTAAGAATTAAACTAAAAGCTTCCTGGCTTGGAAGTACCTCAAGACCTGGATGGAAGGATGGGAGGGGGAAAGTATAGTGGAGGTTCTTGAGGCCAGACAATCAAACTCTTAGGCAATACACTTTTCTAAGATTCTGAGTTAGTTTCTCCTACTCAGACTTTTTATTTTGGATGGCTTGGGATTTTGTGGATAGGAGGTAGAACACTATAAAAAGAAAGTAAGCTTGTGAAGAAAGGTTTCTGAAAGTAAGCCAGAAGACTAGCTTGCAGGTGGGCTTCTTCTGGTGCTGAAGAGTATATACCCTGGGTCCACTTCCTTCTCCTTCAGGTGGGGGGTGGGGGGACATTCATCTACAGAAGTCTTGTGCCAGGCCAGTGGTGCTGATAAAGTGTGAGCTGAGGCAGTGGGAGAACAGATGTCAATGACAGAGCAGCCTTTGACTGTAGCCCTAACACCTGTCTAGGGGATTTAAACTTAAGTGACCATTTTCAACCTGCCATGTGTACCTTGGGGCTCTGACAATGAGGTATTTCCCTGGATTGGGAGTAGAGACAGTGAGTAAAGGGGCAGGGGCAGTAGGTGTAAGGAATGTGCGTGGGGGTGGGTTTGCAGCCTGGTGGGCCAGATGTTGGAAGCATACTCTACCTTCACCAGGCAACTGAGGCCCTTCTGAAGAGAAAGGCAGAGATAAAAGTTGTCCGGGGAGTGGGAATCTCGTTTCCTTTATTAGATCATTTACAATCTTGAGACCAGCAGGACTTAAGTGGAACTAATAGACCACATGGCCATCTTCAACTGGTGTGTATAAATTCCTCAACTTCTTGAGAACTCTACTCTGTGTCATTATGACATTTGATCTTTTTATTTCATATCTGGTTTTACATGCATTTAAATTCTTGACTGACTCAGGTCTCTGGAGGGCTTTTTGTTGTTGTTAGCTTCTGATTGAGCCTTTATTCTCCTCCACATGACTCCTTAGCCAGTGTATTTGAAGTGTTTTTTCTGAGGGGAAAGTTAAAGTCAAATATGTGAGCTTATTTTCTCCCTATTAAGTAAGATCTTCAAAGTTTGTAGTTCTAAATATTCAGTGTTTCATGTCTTCGGTGCTCTTTTAGAAATCTGTATTTTTTCCTAAATTTTTCATAAGCGTGAATGACCCAGAAGATCAAATCTGGTTTATGTAAGTCTGTAAATTATAAAGGAAACCCAAAAGCTGATAATAATGTTATACCATCTCTTCCACTCATAATGTGGCCCTGTGGATGTTCCATTTTGATAAAGCATAGGGAGCTCACAGTTTACTTACATCTACCTGATAGAAGCCCCATGTGGTTGAGCTCCTCTAGCCAGGTTGAGGTTGTTGACAGAACACAATGGAATACTTCTCACTAGATCTCTCCCCTCCCCCACACTTGATAGCACTTCTCTGTCTACCACCTTATTTGTTGATATTAGTACTTACCCCAAAACAAAATTTATAAGCTTATGTGGGGACCGTGATCTTGTCTTATCTATGTCATCTTCCAAAATACAAGGATAGCTTCAACACCCAAACATTGTTGAATAAATCCCTGTTTACCACTGGATTTTCTTGAAAAAGAGTATATAATGCTTTCCTTTTCCTCATACTTTGGTCAGTAAGCTGTAGACAGAGTGAAGAAGATACAGAGTCACTTTGGACATGTTTCCTTTTTTCACTCTGGCTTCCTACCATTATCAGTTAAGTAATCCACTTGTCCTCTTTTCTCTTAGGAAAGGAAGAGCCTCTGAGAAGCAGGTGCCACTGCAAATCATATACTAATTAAGGGGCCACCTGGGTGGCTCAGTCAGTTAAGTGTCCGACTTCAGCTCAGGTCATGATCTCACAGTTAGTGGGTTCGAGCCCCACATTGGGCTTTGTGCTGACAGCTCAGAGCCTAGAGCCTGCTTCACATTCTGTGTTTCCCTCTCTCTCTGCTCCTTCCTCATTCATGCTCTGTCTCTTTCTGTCTCTCAGAAATAAATGTTAAATTTTTTTTTGAAAGATCCTAAAATTCAGGAGGAAATATATCTTAAAATTCAGACTATCTGATAGGAAAGAATGTGTGTGCTTAATATCTTTCTCTTTGATAGTATGCTCTAGTTGGGTGCTCAGGAGTAATATGCCATTCCTAGCTCTGAGATTAACATCTCAGGGCCAAGTGGCATGATTAGTAAAACATGCAATATTTATTAACTGTTTTATGTATAAAGTATTTTATGTGTAAATGTTTTATATGCAAAATATTGCACTGTTTTAAATGCATTGTCACATTTAATTCTCATTAAAACTATTCATTAGCTATTTTGTGAGTATTGCTATTATCACCATTATATACATGAGGAATGAAGCTTAAAGAGATCAAGTAACTTGCCAGTGCCCCTTAGCTCTTAAATGGTAGAGTCAAGATTCAAATTCACACTTAACTTCTACCCTATACATCCTCTACCTTCCATAACCCTTAACTTGAGGAAAAATTAATATCACATGTACAAACTGCCGTATGGTAGTTGAGGCAAATAGATATTTTTCCTAACCACATTCTTTTGGTATTTTATTGGGATAAATTTTAGAGTTTGGAGTTCTGTCCACCACCTGCACACTAATCTCTTGGAATTGTCACTTTGGGTTATGATAATTATGACACATGTCTTTTCATGAGAGAAGTGGAATTGGGTCATAACATTACCACTATTAGCATTTTCTGAATTGTTATGCAGATGACCTTCTTCTAGGTGATCATGATGTACATGTGTTATGTATATTTTCAGGTATTTTCTTGTTACTAGTTCCTACTTATTTGCATAATAAGTAATCCTACAAAGCTAAGCAGGATTGAGATTTACATTAGCTATAATTATGGATGGGAATTAGAACTCATATAGAAAATAGGAGTTCTATTGTATGGAATATAACTTTTACAAGGTACTTTATAGGTTGTATTATATGGAATCACCAAAGTACAGGCTTCATTATCGTGACTGTTAATTTTCGCAACCCAGATTTATGCCAAGAATTCTGAAACCTTTATACTCTTTATATTTATTGTCTGTACCTATCACTAAATACTGATGAATATTTAAGCATTAGAATTTTTGGTCTTAACTGAATGAAGCTTTCAAAGATTTTGTTTTTTCTTTCTTGGAATCATGCTGAATCTTCTTGAGGAACAAACAGATTTCATGCCTTCTTAAAGTTTGCTGCAAGTTGTTTTGATAACATTAGCATAAGCATCAAAATAATACAAACTTAGAAAACAGACGCAGTGACTTATCCTTTCTCAGAAGTCTTTCTTATTTCATGCTTATGTTGTAAGTAGAAGAGCAGGATCTTGTGTTGTCATAGAGAAACAGTCTGAATGGTGTGTGTGTGTATGTGTGTGTGTGTGTGTGTGTGTAGCCTTAAAGAAACAGTCTTTGAATTTAATTCTGTTTCAAACATGCACTTTCAAACATGCACTCACAGCCTGTCATCAGTAAAACCCAGTATCATGTTATTCCCATGAATAGCCAGTGTCTCACTCAGACTTCCTGTTAATTCAATCAGCTCTCCCATCTCCTCATTTCTTCTGGGTGCTAGAGTTGTTTTTCAATCTGTAAAGCCAATATAGGTTAGGTTTATTTGACGAATATTTTTTGATAGGCACCCTTATAGGCACTGAAGATACTTGAGAGAAGAAGACAGGTAAGTCCTTGTTTCTAGGCAAACTGAAGGTAGCATTCTAGCTGAAACAGTAAACAAGTTGAAACCATTAAAGGGGTAGTTAAGTTAGTGATGAACTCCATGAGGAAAATAAAGTAGAACAATATGGTAGTGGGATGCGGTGGACATAATATTTTATATTGTCTACTTAGAGAAACACTCTAGTGGGTGACATTTAACTTCGATCTGAAAGAGAAGTAGACAGACAGAATGTATATAACAGGATTGTTCAAAGCTGAGGGTACAGACACCAAAAGCATACTTAGTGAGGTATGAACAAGTTTGGCAAATGTGAAGAATATATTGGCCAGAGAAGTTTAGAGAATGGGTATTTTCAGATGATGATTTATTAGTGATAAAAGGTTTTTAAATGTCCACATAGCTTTAGGGGACCAGTTAATTTAGCTTAAGGTAAGCAAAACATTCTATACCAGCAATACATCTGTAGGGAGTTCTTTAGAATTGTAGAACTGGATAAATGATAGATGGATTATCAAGCATGCCAGTTAACTTCTCTTGTATATTTTATTTGATTTGATCATTAATCTGTGTTTATATAATCTTAATGTTTTTACAGAATGGTGATCATTTAATACTTCATCTGTTCATCAACCGTTTACCAATGTCCTACTGTCTGCCAAGTAGAGTCTTGGGTTTTGGGTATACAAAGATGAATAAGACCTTCCTTGTTATGAAAGCATATACAAAAATGGAGGCAACATAGGATTCTGAGTATATTTACTGGGAAATAAGTTTTCTCAAATAAGAAATATAAATAATAGGACAGGCAGCTTGAAAAGATAATGGAACTGGTCAATATAGATGGCCACTGCTGATATGTAGGTAGTTACAATATAATTTTGCGGGTCTAAAACACCTTTGATATCTGCTTATAAAACTGGATTAAGGTATATATGATCTCCATTATGGTGGAGAAATTTATAAATTTAAACTAATGAACATCACTGTTAATGCACCTCTCTGAATGATAATACACTTGTAATTTGTATAAAGAGCCTCAAACCTAAGCTCAATTCCTGCCCAAGATGGAAGATGATGAAGCCTTTTACTTGGCTCATCAGATCTGTTAAAACCATGGGCATCCCCATGGGTCTCCAAGTCAGTTTAGAAGACAACGTCTTTCAGTCTGACAAGGAAACTAACTGATTACCTGAATTTATGTGAACTAATTCTGGTTTAAAACAGGTTATGTCTTCATAATAGCCAAAGAAGCTTTCAGAAAAAACAAAAACAAAAACAAAAAAAACCCACAACAAAGTCTGGGTTAGTCTGAGATTTCGAAGTCAGAAGCCTGTGCTTAAAATGTCATCAGCTCATCCCCAAAGAACTATCCGAGGGGCTAAATATCTTCTGATGATTCAGCACCCTTGGTCTCTGTGCTTGACCTGCTACAGTCTACTAGCTTCGTTTGCCCATACTATTTGCTCTGTAATGATCTCAGCAACCATATGTGGCAGATTATTATCCTGACTCCTGCTCATCCTACCTTCTAAACTAGTATATTCTTAAGTCATGTTTAACCAGATATCAATTAAACTTCATACCCAGAGCCTCCTGCAAAAGTAGCCCGGCTCACAAGTCTCCTGAAACAATATGATAATTGATTTTACCTTCAATTATAAAAATATAGGTTTAAACAATTGCCTTTCAATCATTAATTCATTTTTTTTTTAATAGTTTATTGTCAAATTAGTTTCCACATAACACTCAGTGCTCATCCCCACAAGTGTCCTCCATGCCCATCCCCCCCTCCCCCCTCATCCATCAGTCCTCAGTTTTTGTCAGCATTCAAAAGTCTCTCATGGTTTGCCTCTCTCCCTTTCCCCCACCATTTCCGTCCTTCTTCTCCCCCTTGTTCCTCCGTCAAGTTCCTCCTAATCCTCCTATACGTGCAAACATATGATATTTGTCCTTCTCTGCCTGACTTATTTCGCTCAGCATAACACCCTCAAGGTCCATCCATGTTGCTACACATGGCCAGATTTCATTGTTTCTCATTGCCATGTAGTATTCCATGGTATAGATAAACCACACCTTCTTGATCCATTCATCTGTTGATGGACACTTAGGCTCTTTCCATGTTTTAGCTATTGTGGAGAGTGCTGCTATGAACATTGGGGTACATGTGCTCCTATGCCTCAGCATTTCTGTATCCCTTGGGTAAATTCCTAGCAGTGCTATTGCTGGGTCATAGGGGAGTTCTATTGTTAGTTTCCTGAGGAACCTCCACACTGTTTTCCAGAGGGGCTGTACCAGTTTACATTCCCACCAACAGTGTAGGAGGGTGCCCGTTTCTCCACAATCATTAATTCATTTAATCATCCATAAAAATTGAAAAAAATAAGCATAGTCTTTCTTCTTTTCCTCTTTTCCCCACATCCTTCTCCTTGTACCACTACTATTCCTCTCCTCCCCCTTTTCCCCTTTGTTTTTTTCCCCTCTTTTTTCTGTTTTATTCTTAGCATCATCATCATTATTATAAATGCAATGCATAAGAATATTTTAACTGATCGAATATTTATATAAAATGTAGAATCTTGGTAAAGTGTAGGTTGTAAAATAATTTTAAGATAGTTTGGGTTTAGTAGTTGAAAAATAGAAAAAAAACATAAACATAAGTGGTTTTCTGTAGGTATCTTTGAACTTGGTAAAATAACTTAATTATTATCATAATAAGATAGACACCTACCATTACTAGATATCTCTAGCCTGTTTTAGGAAAAGCTCTTCCTTGCTTATAGGAAGGCTCATCATGCATTTAGTTAGAGTTCAGTTGATGTTGTCAGGCAATGATGAGGACAGGGCTTTACATGGTATCTCACCTATACATCATTCTGTAATTTCATCCATTGTAATTTAAGAAGAATGACATAACCAGTGATTAAAGACCTGAGCTTTTGCATCAAACAGTCTAAATTATTTTTCTAACAACTCCTAGCCTTGGATGAATAAATAAAATAAATCTTGGATAAATCTTCAGTTTATGAATCTATGATTTTTTTCCCCACCTATAAACTAGAGCTAATAGAACATATTCAAACTGAAGATTGTTATCAGGGTTTTATGAGGTAGTATATACTTTACGTTTAGTAAGAAACTGGCATCTAGAAGGCATTCAATAAAATCAGTTATCATCCTCATCAACAGTCATTAACTTAACTTTTCTGTGCTCTACTTGATCTTAAACACTTTGGAAAATTTAAAGCACTCTGTTCCTTATGAGTGTTTGACATTTGGTCAGAACAAGTTGGTAGCAGTTCTATACAGGGCACCGGTTTCGTGTTGCAACTTAAAATGTTGTGAGCTATGAGGAAAGACAGGAAGGTAGCGGTTACTCATTCATGAAAAACATTTTTAACTCACAATCAGCTGGTTGATTACAATTGATCTGTTGTCCGTGCCATCATAGTGACATTTGGAATGTATTGTATTACCATTTCTCTTAGTATGGTGGTTAAAATTCAGTAGGCAGATAATGTGATATTGACATAATGAGTAAAATAATGATTGATAGTAAAGTTGTAAAAGTAAGAAGGTTCGATGTGTTTGAAAGTCACAGAACTTTGAAAAGCGTAAGAGATAAGAAATACTGATGAATGAGATGTGACAGCCTGACACAGGCTACGCATATAGAAATGAACCACTTTAGTAAGTCATTTTTAAAGAATACAGCCTCTAGAAATGTAAATGTGGCTAATAAAAGTAACTTTTTAATTTAAACTTCTATCAAAGTTCTGTTGGAAGAAAACTAGATTTATACTTTATGATTTACTCAAAATCATTCTTTCCTTGCATCAACTTCAGTAAAATAGTTTCAGTTTAAAGTATATTAAACTGGATATTTCTAAAATTCCGTTCTTTGAAATTAAGCAAAAGGGACTCCTTTTTTTTTTTCCAGGAACTGCTATAGATGTCACTTTACAATAAGGCAGATAAGACAGTCAATACACAGAGGTTTTGTTTTACAGACAGAACTAACATTTATTTGTTCAGTGAGAAATGTCAATTAGAGCGGTACTTCTCAGGCTGTGGGGAAATTTCGGAGTCCTTAAACTAAATATTATTAGTATTATANCCACGAACCGCGAGATCATGACCTAAGCGAAAGTCGGACGCTTAACCGACTAAGCCACCCAGGCGCCCCGACCCTTGCTCTTTAATGAGAGTGTGTAATGTCAGAATCGGGGATGAAAAAGCCAAATGACAACTAATTTATCACCAGGTTTATAGTTAAATTACCAAAAGATTAGAACCAATCAGGCCTGTTTTTCAAAATGAGTAATGGCATTTCAGAGCCTCTCTGGTCATACAGATGTTTAGATTGTGGATGTCCTAAGAATTCTAAGTCTGTGCTTGCTTTAATATTGAGATCCAATTGTTCTTGTGTCCAAGGTAGTATAACTCCAAGTGGAAGGTGTTCTGGGGAAAGAAAAGGGAGACAAAAATCATTTTTCATTATCACACTGAAAAGTCATTGCACTGAAAAAGTGCCAACAAACCCTAAATAATTTTGTGTTGATTATGCTAAATTAGAATCATGATAGCTACAATCATTTGATCCCTGAGGCATTAATGAAAATTCAGCATTATTTTGTGTGGAATATGTATCATTACCCTTGAGCTTAGGAATGATTATTAGTAAGTCTGATTAAATCTGGAAGCAGTGACACAAGCTATCTTTAACCCACTAATGACAGGGCCATATTGTAATTTTATGATGAATGAACACAGTTTAGCATTTTTAGCACTTGGCGGGGAACATAAGAAGTCTGCATTCATTTTCTTGATTAGACTGCAAAATAGTACAGAGCTCATAAGGAATGCTGCTTAATGAAATAGTGTTCTTGCTGATTGATTAACCAATCATATCTTCAAGAACCCATAGGACTGGTTATCCTTATATGATTAAATATATTAAGCAATGTTCTAGAGATCACAGATTTCTAGATGCAGGAGAATAAAAACAAATAATACAGTCCTACCACTTCACAAGCATACATGGCCTTTATTTTCTCAAGTCCTTTCACACATACTAAGGTTTTATTACCACAGTAACTGTTGGAGTGAGTTAGACTTTTCACCACTTGTTTTATGAGCAATAAAACTAAAGCACAATATGGTTTAGGTATTTGCCTAAGGTCCCAAAGATTGTCGGAAAATACAGCATTGGAACTCAAATGTCTTTGCTCCAAGTGTAAAAGAAAATGGATTTTTTTCTTATTTTATGATTTTAGGCAAATTGTTATCATTATCTTGAATTCTCCTTTTTTTAAAAAAATATTTTGTATTCATAGACCATATTAGAGATTCTTATTGATCAAATGGACCACAGTCCTGATTTTAATTTTAGTGCTAGGTAAAACTGTTTCTAAATTCCCCAAGGAATTTATGGCAAGTTCTCATCCCAGCCCAGCATCTGAGGCTCAGTAGCAGCTTGATGAATTGTACTTTCTTTTCCTCTAATTCTCAGCCCAATACTGTGGTCTAAAGAAGGAACTTTTCAGAATCTTAGTTGGCCTGAAAACCATGTTGATGGCCTACATGATCTTATCATTAAAACTCTCTACACAGGCAACTGCTTAACAGACCATAAAAGTTAGTGAAAGTGGGGTGCCTGGGTGGCTTAGTCAGTTAAGCGTCTGACTTTCGCTTAGGTCATGATCTCACGATTCGTGGGTTCGAGCCCTGTGTCGGGCTCTGTGCTGACTGACAGCTCAGAGCCTGGAGCCTATTTCAGAGTCTGTGTCTCCCTCTCTTTCTGACCCTCCCCTGCTCATGCTGTCTCTCTCTCTCCTAGAAATAAATTAAAAAAAAAAAAATTAGTGAAAGTAGAGCCAAACCCTATTGTAAAATGCATAGCTAGAGGGAGTTAGCACTTGTACAAGCACTTATACTTGAAACACTTTGCGGGGAAGACCCCTCTCCCCATTCTCCATTAGCATCGCAGTGGCATTTTGTTGAATGGTTTGATTGAGGGAATCAGAGCCAAAGATCTAAAATTATGGGAGTCCCACAGGTCCTCCTTTGGCATGTGACAGATCAGATATTTCGGAGAAGAAACAAATCATTGTAATACACTGAAATGGTAAAAGGAATATGGAGAAGGGGCAGTGCTAGTGCCTAGGGTTCTGGAGCTAGGTGGGAGGCTGGGGAAACACTGTGGAAAGGACATTTGAACACTAAACTAAATAAAGCCAGAAACCTGGCACTTCTCTCTCTCAGATATCTAGTCGGTTACCAGGTGATTGCCAATTCATCTCTAATCATTTGCCTGATCTATGCCCTCAGCCATCACCGACCTACATGGAGTTCTCATTGTCTCTGTTTAAAATGGGCTGGCTTGTTGGTGCTCACGTTTCCAGGCATATCACCCTCAAAACCATACTGTTTAGAACCTTACATCTTAGCACATGTTCCCTAAGCTTCGAGGGCTTCTTTTGTCCACAGGGTAACATCTAAACCATGATTCTCTGTGGTGTAGACTCTCCCCACCTCTCAGCCTCCTCTTCCGATGGTGTTTATGCTGTGGAATTGTCACTTCAAGAACATTATGCTCCATTTGGTGCCTTCATGCCTTTTCTTCTTTTTGTACCATCTCTGATAGGATAAATTCTGTACATCATTTGATGTTCCTCATCTCCTGTGATGTTGCAGTATTTTCCCATCTCAGATCTCCACCGGATCAGATGCACTTCCCTGGTTTTAGAACACCATTGCATACTGCATCCTATTTATCCTTGGGTTCCCACTAAGCACAATGGTTGGCACGTAGTAGTTGCTCAACAAATGTTGATCTGATCACAGGAATAACATGAAGAAATAGGTAGTTGCTAGGGCAACAAGTATAGAAGTGAAAAGGGGGTATAAAATCAAATGGCATAATGTGTTAGTTTTCTGTTGCTGAGCAACAAATTGTCACAAGTGTAGTGGCTTAAAACAGCATTCATTCATTATCTCGGGCTTTTGTAGATCACAAGTCCAAGAAAGCTTGCTTAGGTTTTCTGCTCATGGTCTCACCTTGATTTTAAGGCTGAAATCAAGGTATTTATTGGACTTAATTTTCATCTGGAGCTTAATGATGTAATGCGTGCTTTAAAGCTTTCTCAAGCTATCGGCAGCCTTATTTATTCCTTGTTGCTGTAGTATTCATGGTGGGTTGCTTCTTCAAGGCCATCAGTGGAGAAAGGGCGTCTCTCTTGCTTTATGTCTCTACCTACAAGGAAGCCGTTTTAAGAGGGCTAGCTTGGTTAGGGCAGGCCCATCCAAGATATTCTTTCTTTCCATTAGCTCACAGTCTTTAATTAGGGACTTTAGTTATATCCGCAAAATCCTTTTGCCTTTACCAAATACCATAACATAATAATGGTAATGGTATTCTATCACTTTGCCACAATCTACTGTCTAAAAGCAAGTGCGGTTCTGGCTTCACTCAGTGGGGTTGGAGGGAATTACTCCAGGGCTTAGATACCAGGGACAAGCTCTGAGGCCGTATGTCAGTATTCTGCCTGTTGCATAAACAGTTTAGAATGGATTGAAAAATAGATTTACATGGGTAAGTGGAGGAGCATGAGGCTGGAAGGAAAGGTAAAGACTATGCGAAAAAGTATCTTCTGTGATTTTCTAAGAAATGTGTACCTTGTCATATAAGGGGGCATAACAGCGGTTAAGAAAGATTGTAGTTTATAGCATAACTTTTTCAGGACTGGAAATAAGAAAGACTTGGAAAATAGGATGAGGAAGAAACTGGAAACAAAGAACAGTAAGTTAGCAGTATTGAGATGGCAATCAAAAGTGGTTTAAGAATTGAGAGGACTCGGTTGCTGTTTGATTCCATAGAAGGTAAAGAGGTATTCAGGGTTTCTAACTGGGACCAGTGGAGTGAACAAAAAAAATGGAGTAGGTTTTGAGTGTTCCTGAGTAACACTGAAGTGGTAACAGCTTTTGCTGTAGATGGTGATTCTCTTTTGTTTTCATTCTTGCCTTCTCTCTCACTTGTCTTGCCTTGTTCCAAAAAGGATCTAGAATGGCTTTCCATTCGAATGCTGCTTTAGACATACCAGTTTGCAGTGACTTGGCATAATGCCTTTAGGGAGAACTGTTTTATTTTTAAATAGCTGGGGAAATAGACAGAATCATGTTTTCTAAAGTTATCTGAACCCATGAGGTTGGCAGCAGTTGAGAAGGACAGTGACCCAGCTTTCAGTTCAGAATTCTGAGTTGGATCCATTATCTGCCAGCTCAGGCTGTTTTAAATCTAGGCCATTTGTGTGTGTGACACAATTAAATAAGGAAACAAATGCACAATATTGGAGCACAGGCAGGAAAAAGTATCTTTTATTTTTCTGTCCACATCTGTAAGTAAATTCTGGACATCCTTTGGAATCTATAAATAATGCTACTATAAGTTAATGTCTCCTTTATCTTATATTTCTACCCTTAGATGGGGAAAAATCTAATAGACCAGATGATCATCTTTTCTTAAATAACCATGTGATATGAAGTTCACAGGCTTCCTATTCATGAGTTTTATCTTCAAAACATTTGTCTTTCTTATGTCTAATAAAAATCTCCTTTGGTAAATATAAGCCCTTAGTTTAGAGATTAAAATTTTTGTGTGAGGTTTTAAACTGTTTTGCTTTGTCAGTTTTAAAATTTGTGAAATTACTTCATTTAGTAAAAATTGTGTGGATTGATTTATGACCTTTGAATATTTAGCATTATGTAAGTGTCTCAGTTGATAAGACTCCCCCAAATAGAATTGAGGAATTTTGGAAATTGGACATCCTATCATCCTCTCCTTTAGAAATTTTGGCTTGCGGGGGGGGCGCCTGGGTGGCTCAGTCGGTTGAGCGTCCAACTTCAGCTTGGGTCATGATCTCACGGTTCGTGGGTTCGAGCCCCGCGTCGGGCTCTGTGCTGACAGCTAGGTCAGAGCCTGGAGCTTGCTTCAGATTCTGTGTCTCCCTCTCTCTCTGACCCTCCCCTGCTCTTGCTGTCTCTATCTCTCTATCAAAAAGAAATTTAAAGGAAAAAAAAAAGAAATTTTGGCTTGGATTTGTGGACATCCAGTCTCTGTTTAATCTGGTGATATGTTCCTCTACTTATCTTGTCAGACTTTTTCATTGTTAAGTTTGGTCTTAAAAGGAAAAACTGTATTCTCTACAATACTTCTGATACTAGATGTGTGGGGTTTTCCACACCAAGCAATTCTCCAATTCCTGATGGGCCCTGACTGGGTGTCCTATAATTTAACTCAGTTCTGACACTAACTGCCTGGTGTTAATGCAGACCCTACAGGTTAAGGGCTCAGTCCCACAAGATCATCCCCTTCTTCAGATGCTGGCTGCAAGTCCAAGTTTGTCATCTGCACGCTGACCAACTGGCTATAAATCAGGGATTTCCACAGCCCTCTCTTCATCTATAATGGCTTACAGAACTACAGGAAACACATTTACTGATTTATTATAAAGGGTATGAGAAAGAATACAGATGAACAGCTAGATGGCTGGTACATAGGGCAAGGTAACAGGGAAATTCCATACCCTATCCAGATGAACCATCCAGCCACCATGCTGGTTTGTTCACCAGCCTGGAAGCTCTCCAGAGTCCTTGCTTGGAGTTTTTAGGGAGGTTCTATTCCTTAGGCACAGTTGGTTAAATCATTGGTAATAGGTCAGAGATCTGGAGGGGAGGGGCTGAAAGTTCCAATCCCTAATCATCTGGTTGGTTCCCCTGGCAACCAGCCCCCTTCTTAACTAAGGGAGTCAACTCAACCTTAGTCAGGTTGAAAGGGGTTTGTTATAAACAATAAAAGGTGTTCTCTCATCCCATTCCTCAGGGAATTATAAGAGAACCTGGTTCAAAGATCAAATATGTATTTCTTATTATATTTACAATATCACAGGTCTGTTCTCTATCTTAAGCTGAAATCTGCCTCTACAAAAGCTACTTCTGTTTACTTATAATCTGTTGACTATCTCACCCAAGGTATAGAGTACTGCATTCCCCTAAATTTCCACTGTCTTTTTTTCAGTTAAATTTTTGTATTTCTTTTAAAAAATTATCATACAAATATATGAAAATATCCCTGCAAAGTTTATAATGAAAATAATAAGGTGGAAAAATATTGGTCTGATCCCTTTCCACCTCAATCCAGAGATACCACTTTCAACTCTTAATTATTTCTTTTCATTTTACTGTCATATTTCTAAATTATGCACTTACAATGCATTTTTTGTATAGGTTTCATTACATTTTATATATTAATGCCCATTTTAGACATTTTTTATTTTCTAAATATCCCCAATTTTATCTTGCAGTCCTTCTATTGAATGAATCTCTTCTAATAAATATATATACTTTTATTTCCTAAGAGCTTTGTGTTTTATTTTTCCTTTTAATAGCATTCAGTTTGTGGTTCTTAATAAACGAGTTATCTCTGTTAGCATCTTAAGAATGAGATTTTTAAAATTATTTTTCTGCTCCCTGCACTGTGTCTTTTTTTAATTATTCCTTTTTTTCCCCTTTTCTATTTATCTTAGTCCATGGCTTTCATGTTTCTCTTAGAGGTTACCTTACAGTTTCTGATGAATTGTGGCCATTTTTTTTCATCTGATAGTAAAAAGTCTAACATGTTAGTTAGAAGCTGTATGTTTTTTTTTAGATCAGTTAGTGAAATTTACTAGAGCATAAATAGGTAGGGAACTAGCCACTTTATGAAGGGATTACCCCTCCACAATGTCATTACCTTATGGATTTTTTTTCTCTCAAGTCATTTGTTTTGTCTAATAATTCAGTTTCTGAGATCTAACTCCGATTCTCTGTGTTTGAATGTTTTGTTTCTATAGGTGGGTGGGCAGTGCTTGAGAGCAGAAGAGGAAGGGGGTTTAGGATGGATGGATTGTTCTCAGCGGTCAGTGTATAAATTTACATGTAATCCTCCTATTTTCATTAAGACTCCACATGCCTGTTAAGGCCTGAGCCTGGGCCCTCAAATCCAAAGCTCTCCTCAGTCATATTCTCTGTGTGCGTGTATCCTTGCCATGATAGAGAGGGTACCTGTGGGGTTATTTAATCCTTATATAGGCTTCCAACCAATACTCCCATTTTCAGTCCTACCTTTCATCCCTGCTTTCAGAAATATGTGATGCCTCCAATTCTGTATGTTTTTAGGGTTCTGTAGCAAAACAGCCTTGTTTACTGTTGGCGTCTTCCTCTGCAGCTACTTGACTTTCAAGTTTTATGTTATTCCTCTTCATCATGATGTCCGTCAGGGACCAAATCTTCCATTTACCATCACTTTACTATCCCCCATCCCTGCCCCCAAACTCCTCACCAGCTGTCACTGTAGACACACCATATCTGGTCCCATTTTCCCATCTTTACCTTCCCCTAGAATCATATCCATTTTTGAGCCTAATCTGTTTAGTTGGCAGAATACCTGCCTTGACTTTAGACAACGTCCTTTTTTCCATTTTTTCCTGTTTGCTTCATGCCACTGCTCACTCTCCAGCTATCCATTGCTGTCAGGGGACGTGTTCTGACACTGATTTGGCCTGGATCAAGTATGGGGCTCTAAATCAGGAGCCTGGGCTTGATGGAAGGAAATGCCAGAAGCCATTGATGAGTGGCTTGATGCAGGAGAATGATACAAGAAAAGTCACCTTGTGGAAAAACCGGATGCCTCATAGTCTGTTCCACTAGAGTACCAGGGACAAGAGTGGGAATCCACAAATGATACAGGGAAACACAGAGAGCAGAGACTGGACCATTGGGACAGGGAGATGGGTCATTGAGGAAATTCCTGAGCTGTGTAAATATCCTTGAGGAATTTTGAATAGGGTAGGGAGTTCCAAGGGCATCTACTGAGAACCGGATGCAAGAGTTGAGAATGCTCTACCAGCTTGGTGAAGTTGTTTTGCTGAAGAGTGTAAGTCAGAAGCCAATTGAGATATCCATCATTACTGACAAACTTTAAAAGGTTCTAGAACTGGCAAAACAAGTAGGCCTGAGCTAAGTTAAAAGACAGAGCGTGACCAGCTGGGACAGGAACACAGCAAACTTGCTAATTAGTCTGGAGGAAGCCAATTGCCCACATTTTTATGGACTGCTAATTGCTAAAGTAGCAGCTTGCTCTAAAGACAAAAATAACAGCATGATAGTTTCTTGAATATAGTATAAAATGGCCTTTAGGATATAGGCTATATCAACTTTAAAAATACTCTGTAGTTCTTAAACTTAAAACATACACTGCTATTAATAAAGATACATTTTGGAAGTCAGCTATTCATTTTTTCTTAGACTATAACATGAGAAAGTATAGAATATATATGACTCTAGTCTGGGCAGTTGTCCTAAGGATTTTATTTTAAAGATACAATTCTCCATTTGAGTACCATTTTTCAGTCCATTTTAAAACATTTCCCAATAAAAGAACAAAATAAATAATTTTAAATGTGCTTTATTCTAAAGACTGAGATTTTTCCTAAAACACTGTCTTTCAACCCAGTTATATTTATGAAAAGAGAATGTGCTTAAAAGAATTTACCTCTACTGTTTGCAACATTGAGGGCATTCAGGAAGTATCTTTAGAAAGAAAGAAAGAAAGAAAGAATGAATAAGTGAGCAGGTATATAAGGCTTTGTGTGCATCACAGTGGTAGCATTTCATATTTTAGAGAACAGAAGAGAACACCTGGTCCCCTTCCATTATTTTATGGGTGAGGCAACCGAGGTAGAGAGGAGAAGTAGGGACACTTTTCCGGGGTCTCACCAACACCAGGCTCGGACCCTGTTTCTTAAGCCGATCAACCCAGCACTCTTTCCATTCTGAGCTAATATTCCGTCTGCTTAACAGAAAACTGGATTACTTCTGCAGGGTTGATTCTGACCCAAATCCCATTAAATCAGCAAAGCCTGGTTTTGTTAAAGGCTCAGATGTCAAATGACAAAAGTAAAGCATCTTTTAAAACAAAAACAAAGCCAAAGTAGTTGGTGTGTTTGGTTTTATTAAGGAGTGGAGTTTTCAAAGGCAAAGAGGGGACTAACTTAAAACCTTTGGTACCATGGACTTAATTTGAAAGTGTGAATGTCAGACTGGCTATAAAGGAGGTGAGCTAGCCCTGAGGAACTATACCTACATAAAAGGAAAAATCAGATTTTTTTTCCCAGTGAGTCAATACAAATTAATGTATCTACAGATTTATTTATCTCTTGCATTGGTAGCTGAAATCCCCTAATTAGATTGACAACATATTTGGATATTGCATAGTAATTACATATGGCAGAACAAATTTGTTGAAGATGGAAATAAGTAGATGAATATTTAGACACAGCAATATCCCTAATGGCTCAGATGCCAGGTAACATTTCTTCATGTGTAGAATTTATTAAGAAGTGGCTGTAAATTGTTTGTCTCCTTAATTAAAGGTTTGGTTGCATTACCAAAATGTTGTTAATAATGATAATAATGGTAGTCACTTATCAATTGTGTGACTCTGCCCAAGTTATTAATTATTCTGAACCTAGTGTTTCTCATTTGCACAGATAGGTTTATAATGACACCTACCACATGGGGTTGTTGTGAGGATTAAAAGAGAGTATGCACATAAGGATTTGCATAGTGCATTCCACATAAAAGGCACTCAATAAATGTTAGCTATTATTGTTGTCAGCCACTCCGGGGGAGCTATATTGTAAGAAACCATACTTTCATTGCTGCTGCACTGAACTTCAGTAAATCATTGTTTTCTCGCTGGCCTAGTATACAATTTGTGGATATTTCTTCCTCAAGATCGTCCCCAAGAGGGCAATGCAATGTAGCTGAAAGATCTCTCTCCACTTGGAATTCAGAACATTTCGTTCAAATCCAAAGTTTGCAAGTACGATTTGTGCTATCTATCATAGAACTCCCTGGAAGGAGAGGTTCATTCATTTGATCACTTTATGGATTGAACAAACTTATATCTTAAAATTTCCTAAGTCATTTAATAGTCTAAAATTGAGGCAATTGGGGTGGCTGGGTGGCTCAGTCGATTGAGCATCCAACTTTAGCTTAGGTCATGATCTCACGGTTCTTGGGTTTGAGCCCGGCATGGGGCTCTGTGCTGACAGCTCAGAGCCTGGAGCCTGCTTCAGATTTTGTGTTTCCCTCTCTCTCTCTCTGGCCCTCCCCTGCTCATGCTCTGTCTGTCTGTCTGTCTCTCTACTAACAAAATAAATAAACACTAAAAAAAAAAAATTAAATTGAGGCAATCATACCTACCCCTGTGGAATGCTTTGAGGATCAGATGAAGGTTAATAGTGAAAGTGCTCATTTGCAAACTCCATGGTGTTGAATGAGTATTGGTGATCAGTATTCTTTGAAGGTTCAAATTCAGTTATTCCTTCAAGGTTCAGGTTTAAAAGCCATTTCTCTGAAGCCTTTCCTGAATTCCCCAAACTCCAGACAAATGTCAGTGGTCCTTAATAGTCACTTTCATTACGTTTCAGCTGATCTTCTTTAGTACTCAAAGAATGTGCTTCCTTGTAGGGCAGTACTTTATATTTCTTTTCTGCTACTGTACCTTCAGAAGAAAACATCCATGTCTAAATGCCCTCATTGTCACCTATAGTGCATAATACAGTATCTTGTTTATAGTAAGTGCTCAACAAATGTTTGAGTAATGAATAAATAAGCTTTTATTATCCCATATGTAATGCTAAGTTCTATGAGTTACAGAGAAATAGTAGAAGCAAATGAAGACTTAATTACAGTTTTCTCCCTTCAACAGAAGGATCAAACCCTGTAGTATTTGAAATTAATTAGAAATGAACTCACCCTTCCTTTCTTCATTCTGTTATTCAATAAATAAATGTATGTTGATTATGTTCCAGGTGCCAGGTACTGTGATTGGGCACTAGGAATTCAGTCTAACAGCAACAAAATAGTTCCGTTCCTCAGAGCTTGAGCTTATAAATAATAAGTAATAGTAAGGAAGTAATACCAAAACTTGCTTTATCAGACTAAACATTTAGACCTTTCTTTGTTAAGAAAGGTCAGTAAGGAATTCTTAACTGCTTCTCCTATCCATTGTTAATTCCAAAATTTGGTTATTGCTTACTAGTAAGATTAAATTCAGTTATTGAGAATAGGTCAGGCAAATCATTTTTCTGGTTAGAAAGAAAAAGATTCTTCTATAGCTGCTGGGTGGAATTTGCTTTGAATTATTTTTCATAATCACAAGTAATTGGGCATGTCCTATTCAGTTAAAAATAAACATACAAAAATACATTGATCTACTTTCCCTGATAATGGGTTTTGAAAACCATAGCTATGTTACTTAAACTTACTTTTCTTCACTTATTAAAAAGTCCAGAGGGCACAAGTAACCTTCAGAGAATAATTCCACATAACAAGACAGAATGATTTAATACAACTCCTGGATGGACATTTTAATTGAAGAATCATAAGCAATTCTATGCCTACATGGAGCTGGCCAATATAATACAAAAGGAATTTCTCAGTTATTGTACTGTCTGGTAGGTAATTTGAGTGAAAGAAAAACTTTCTTCAGTCATACAAGCCAAGACTAGTTTATTATTGTTACCTCCAAGGTGGCAGAAGCCACTGGAATGTTATCTTTTAAAGATGAGGGATGGATCTTCTTAAAGTAGCTTAATTTTGCAAGCTGCTTACTCACCCTTCAACCCACACTCCTACTCACCTACACCGCCTCTAGACTTCTGTTTTCCTATGGCTGTGGGGGCTTACAGTCAAAGAAAATGAGTTTTAGAGTATCTTTGTACCAGTTTTTTCCACATTGGGTCAAGGAATTCATAGATGGAAAACACCCAAACTGATTTCCCTTTTGTAGTTTTTGGTCACAGTCCTGGTGGTGAAACTGGTGACACACTCAAACAGAGTAAATATGATGAGAGTTGACCTGTTTACAATGATGTGGTCAGGGCAGCCAATAACATATCACAAAGCACCTTTGAGCTGTTACTTCCCATAGGCCTGAAAGGGACAGGAGCGGGGAACAGTTACTGGAACCAAGAGAGAGAGCTGGGGTTGTACGTAGGGGAGAACTTCCTAGCAGAATCTGCAAATTTCATAAGAGAAATGCTACTGCCACCAACCTGGATACTGGCTGGGAAGAAAACAGGGGTATTGATACCTTTTCCTCATGGTTTTCACTCCCATCTTCCTGTCAGTACCTCACATTTGATGCAACCCAGAAAGATGAGCATCTCAGAGAGAATGGTAGGGTGCAGAGTGAATCCAAAGGGTCAAACAGGATATCAAGTCTACTTTTTATGTAATAGGGACATACTTTTATTGGGTGTGTGGTGCATGTGGTCACAAGCAGAAAGCTTACCTTTCAACAAAGTTTATGGACGTTCATTTAATGTTCATCACACTTTTTGAGGCAAGCATTATTATTCTCATGTGATGTAACAAAAAACTACTAATGCACAGTTGTTCATGGATACCTCCCTAATTCCAGCTCACCAGTTCAATTCCCCCTCTTTTCATCTATTTTTTTTTTTTAGAGAAAGGATTCTTTCTGGGTGGAAGAATGACTAAGTTAAGCCCAACAGTGAGTGAGGAGCAGATGAGTGAAGTGGGAAGGAACAAAAAGCATACAGGCTAGAAATAGGAGTTTCTCAGCAATTTTAAGAGTTAAGGCAGCATAGCAATTTAGGAGTATGAGGGAAGTAAAGAAAAGATGGGAAAACAGAAGGCAAAAAATAGTGTTCATCTAGATTGTGCATTGGGTTACTTTGAATACCCTTTAAGAAACTTGAATGAGTAATGTAATTACTTTTAATATTTCTACTGGTTTTTGGACTGTGCTTTTGAATGAGACCCAGCTCAGAAACTGAACCACATGTTTTCTGCATTTCTTAGGGTTACAGCCACCCACTTCCCACTTATTTTAAAAGAATTAAAAAGGTTAAGTGTCTTGCCTAAGATCACACACTCAGAAAATGCACAGTTGTTACTCCTGTCCAGAGCTGTTGATACCAGATTAATTAGTCGCAATTCAGCTTTGACTGAACTTACCTTTGCTGGATTTGTTGAGTGATTTGGAGGATTTCTTTTCATACCAGAGAAGTATATGGTACGCCTCTTGACAGTAGGAGAGATTAGGTGTAAAGAGGCTGGAATGGTAATGGTCAGGTGTCATTGAGTCACTATGATGAATAGTTCCATGATTAAATCTTCTTTGCTTTGCTTATTTTTTTTTTCATGTAATGTTAATGAATCCCTCAGAATAAGAACTGGACTTCTATTTTCTCCAGTCCACTTAGTCATGGCATTGTTATTTTAAGAATATTGTTCTAATGATTTCTAATTGCTCTTAAAGCCCTGTTTGAATCCAAGTACAAATCTTTTTGTTGCCTGTCACCTGTGACCCATCCCTACTTACTCTTATTCACTGCCTTTCATAATCAGAAAGAATTTATTAATCAGGCACTTCTGCATATTTAAAAAAATAAATTGAACTTGGTTTTGTTCCTGGCATATGAAAGATAAAGAAAACATCAGTGTAGATAGGTAGAAATATCAGCAGCAGAATATCTTGTAAGCTTATG
>NW_027551569.1:3236904-3242063 GCF_008692635.1 Crocuta crocuta | reverse complement strand
CCCTCCCCCTCCCCCCCCCCAGCCACCCTCCCACCAGAGGGCCTTGCCTGAGGCCCAGGTGTTAGATGTTTCCACCCCTGCTCACTTTTCAGATTTCGGTGGGATTGCTATATATTCTGTTCAGATTTCTTGTTAAGACTGTTGACCTATTCATCTTGAATTTGTGGCAGTTTATTTTCCCATTAATTTTAGATTCAGGAAAACTTTTTTGGTACATGGTGACAGAAATGATGCTCTTCATACGCTAAGTCGTTCAAATACAGAAACAAGTTTATGTATTTTTTAACCCAAAGATGAGCATGCTCTTTAACTGACTTTTATTTTTTTATTGCTAGGTTTTTAATGTATATTTCTTTATCTTGAGAGAAAATGTGAGTAGGGAAGTGGCAAAGAGATTGGGAGAGAGTCCCTAGCAGGCTCTTCACTGTCAGCATGGAGCCTGATGCAGGGCTTGAACTCACAAACCATGAGATCATGACCTGAACTGAAATCAAGAGTCAGAAGCTTAACTGACTGAGCCACCCAGGAACCCAAGGGGAATAGACTTTTAAGAAAGGCTTCCTATATATGAATTATAGCTTAACCACTAACTAGCTCTGTGATCTTGGACAAATCACTGAAACTCTCTGGGCCTCAATTTTCTTATCTATATTACAGGGACAATGATAGTATCTATTTCTAAAGTTGTTATGGTGATTTATAAATTAGTAGGTAATAGAATAACTGAAACAGCAAAAATTCATTAAATGTTGGCTGCTGTTATTTACCCCTGATCAAACATGATGATGTATGCTTATTATTACTTCCAGTTAGGATTTATTATCAGTTAAGATTTCAGTTAGGATTTACCTGGCACAGTAAAACTGCCTTGGGCTTTAGTGCACGGTAGATCTAGTTCAAATTCTAGCTCTTCCACTTACTAGGTGTGTGTGTTAGGTCAAAATATTAACACATTTCTTAATACCAATTTTCATATTCATAAAACAGGATGGCAATATGGATATCTTAGAGAGTCAACGTGTGGCTCAACAGGAAGTTTGGCAAATGTAAATCATATAAATATAAAGTATGTGAAAAGTACATAGCCAGGTTTTGACACATAGAAAACATTCATTAAGTGTGGGTATTATTTTGAGAAGAAATTATTGATAATATTATCAGTAATAAGGCAACAAAAGCAAAAAATGGTAAGGGAGAAAGTTTCATGTTGTGCAAAAGTGGTGTTGATTACAAAGTCTTAGATTAAAGTATACAAATGAGGAGCACCTGGCTAGCTCAGTCAGCTAAGCATCAGACTTTGGCTCAGGTCATGATCTCACCATTTGTGAGTTCAAGCCCCATGCTGGGCTCTGTGCTGGCAGCTCAAAGCCTGGAACCTGCTTCAGATTCTGTGTTTCCCTTTCTCTCTGTCTCTCCCCATGCTCACTCGCTCTCTCTCTCTCCCTCAAAAATAAATAAACATTTTTTAAAAATTTAAAAATGTATACAAATGAAGTTAAATTCAAAGTGTTTTGAAATGATTTTACCCAACCAAACAGACTGCATTTAATGCGTAACGATTGCTTTACTCTCCCAATAAAAATAATTCCTATGAAATCACACACCTATTTGGAGCTCTTGCAGTGGTTACTGTAATAGCCCACTACTCAGGTCTCCACGTTTCTGTGATGTCACTGGCAGTTTAATAGAGCATTCTGTCAGCGTGTGCTACAGAGCATCACTGTGCTGACTTGACATTATTCAGTGTTCAAGAGCGAAGAAACGTGACAGCTAAGACAGTTTGATCTTCTTAGGAATGCACATACAATGGATCTCAAGCTACATGAAAACCGTATTTAGATTTCTAACTTATATTAGCTACAGTAAACACCAACTGTATGAACAGATCCCCAAATCTCAACAAACTAACTCAAAATAAGAGTTTTTTAAAAATCTATTTTTTTATGTTTTATTTATTTCTGAGAGAGAGAGAGAGAGAGAGCGTGAGCAGTGGAGGGTCAGAGAGAGAGGAAGATACAGAATCTGAAACAGGCTCCAGGCTCTGAGCTGTCAGCACAGAGTCCGATGCGGGGCTCGAACCCACGAACCGTGAGATCATGACCTGAGCCAAAGTCGGACGCTTAACCGACTGAGCCACCTAGGTACCTCAAGAGTTTTGTTTTAACATTAGTTTTATTCACTCACATGTTGTCCAGGTAGGTTCGGATCAGGAGAGCAGAGGTGGGGTTCTGTTCCACAGTCACACAAGACCGAGCTGACAGAGGCTCTGCCATTGTCAATGCAGATTTTCCGAGACAATTCTAAGTGTCAAAATTCAGCTGGCGGACATATCTGGAATTGGCAAATATCACTTTTGGTCACATTTCACAGGCCACAAATTAGTCACAAGGTCCTTCCTCGCTGCAAAGACAACTGGGAAATCTAGTCTCTGGCTGACCACAATCACAACTACAGTTCAACTGTTGGTTAGTTCAACAACTCAGCCCCATGAAGGAGGAGCACAAATATTTGGTGAACAGTGCATGATCTCTGCCATACACTTACTACAACAGAATTGTAATAGAATTATTCCCATTATGCTGTTTTCATTAATTCCTGTTAAAGGAACAATGAAATTAAAAGAAAGAACAAGAACTTTCTTTTATAGACCATTATGTCTCTCGTGCCTGACTCAGAGGTTAGCATAGTTAGATGTGCAGTAAATATTCCTTGAGTTGTCAATTGAACACACACTCCCTACCATCTTTCCTAATCCTCTCTTTCTTTCTCCTTCTGCTTTCCTTTCTTCCCTTGTATCTTCTTTTCTGACCCCAATCACTTTCAGAGACTTGATTTTCTGCCACACACTGTGATAAATGATGGGGAACCAAAGACAAATTTGATCTTGGGGAAAAGCCGTATCAAAACAAGAATAAAGAAAAGGACATAGCTGTAAAGTATTAAACACTTCAGATGGTTAGTTTCATTAAAATGTTTAGCAGTTCTAAGAAGGACTAAAGAATCCTCTGTCAAACATGAATATGCCGCTCTAAGAAGACGAGATGTAACCCCATCTTTAACCTCTGCTTCTGTGACACTCCTGGCCTTAAACAGAATGCTGCCCTTGCAGCCCAAACTGTGGGGTCCTGCATGCATGAGACTGCTGTCACTTAGTGGGGAACGCCCTTTCATACTTTGCTGTGAATCATAATATAACCCAAGATCTGGGTTATGGCAAACTGAGCACATCAGTGATGGAGATTGTCTGGTTTGGTTTTGTTTTTCAGAGAGATTCAAGAAATTTTCCTATAAGATTCTTGAGATCTTTATGGAATTTAGAGAGCCCTACCTGCATCCCAGCTGTGTTTCTTTTGGTAGTGATGATGATGATGGCGCTGGCCATTTATTTAATCAGTACTATTGACTATGTGCTTGACATGACACCAATCACATTGTAGATATTCTTTCTTTTACCCTCACATCAACCCTATTAGATAAGTCTAACTGTACGTATTTAGAGACCTGTGAAATTACATTCAGGTAGGTTTTGTAAATTCTCTGAAGCCCTCCGTCTTAGATGGGAGCAAAGCCAGAATTCAAATATAGATTTGCCTGATCTCAGTGCCTATACACTCAGCCACTCCAGCTGATGATCATTTGCTTAGGCTATTGAAGGTGAAAGTTATTTTATTTTTTTCTAGAAAGAGAGAATTACACAGAACTTGCAGTTTTTCCAAATATAGGATGAGTGTATGGGTGCCTGCTTTTGTGCCCAAGATTCAAGAAATGAGTTTCTGAATATATTATAGGAATTCCAAGAATCTCTTAAGTTTTGCATACTGTGTTGTTATCATGTCCATATATTTAATGAGATTTTCGAGGCCTGTGACCTCAAGAAGGTTAAGTACCATTCTATTTTATGCTCTCTCTTCCCAAACATGCAGAGAGGTGTGTGTTTAAAGGCTAACCTTCTAATTCCAAAGATGTAAAAAGGAACAGATCCCGTCCATACCCTTGCCCCCATGAGTGATATTCTCAGAAATTACACAGACTCATAGAATATGAGTAAAAAAAATAAAGCAAAGTTTACAGCCAACTCCTGGCCTATATGGGGCCTGGAAAGAAGAAAGGGTGGCTTGCACAAAGAGAAAAGAAGGATTTAGAACATCTTGCTGATTGAAGCTCATTGGAGAAAGAAGAGTGGGTCACAATAGTAAGATTGTTTCATATCTACATGTCCTGAGGGAACTGGGGATGGTTTCATATCTACATGTCCCTGAGGGAACTGGGGTGGCTGAGCTCCACCTAGGGTCTCTTTTGGGAGCTGTGGACCTACAGCACCTGGGATTGGGTGAGCGGCCTTTGGCCTTTGGCTTCCTGGGCACTTACTATTCATGAGGTCAGATGGGTATGGTTCTGGCTCTCAAACCTTTTCCCCCAGGAGTAGACAGACCAGGGCCAACTAGCCTGTAGTCCTTTAAAAAGATGCTTTTAAGCCAGTTAGGCACTGACATTTCAGAAACACCATTTATGCCTGGGTTCCAATGGTTTACATTATAGTCATCATTCAGTTTTCTACTTAAGGACTTTGGGTTTTAATTTAGGGGGACAAAGGGTTCGTGGCTCACCACAAAATGGCAGGTGCAGGGAAGTTCATGTCTTCCCATTTTTTGGGGAAAATCTAACAACCAACAATTGGTCCTGTTTCTGTTGATTGTGATTTATTGAATTCTGAATGTCCGGCATTAATTTTGAGAGTACATGAGTGAAATATGGGCATTAACTGTTTCCTATAATAAATAATTCCTGCCATTTAGAAAGTTTTAGTTGGTCTGTATAGTTGGTACAAACTTGGGAACAATATAAGACAGTTTATAATAAACACTAAATAGTATTTTCATTTAGTACAATTCAAAGTTAATTTTTGAAAGAATATTTTTCCTATTTCCAAGAAAAAAATGACTTTTTCTTGTCTTTCAATCTCTAGAGAATTTATTAGCAATACGATACTTTTTCTCTCTTCCTTACTTCCTCCCCAACCCATATCTGATTTTTTTTCATATTGCTGTTTATTGGAACCCATGAAGTTTTTACAAGGTTATTCTCAGGCATACTTTTGTGAAGAAAATTAAAAAAAAAATCTTTTAAAAAATTTAACGTTTATTTTTGAGAGAGAGAGA
>NW_027551569.1:3217353-3236687 GCF_008692635.1 Crocuta crocuta | reverse complement strand
CCGCCCCCCCTCAAAAATAAATACGCCATTAAATTTTTTAAACATATTTTATAATGTAACTATACAACCAGGCCTAATAAAATACCTAGTAGGATCACTGACATATAAGACAGATCCCTGCAAATTATTGGAGAGAGGAATCTCAAACATATATGCATGCACATGTGCACACATGCACACCAGATTTAGAACCAGCAAAGAAACGTCCAAGTGAGTGCCTGTTTTCACTTGTATGACTTTAAACAAGTCACTTAATTTCTCAACATGTATCTTTCCATCTGTAAGGGAAGATACTGATTTCATAACACTGTTGGTTATGTCAGATGGAATCATGCTTATAAAAACACCTTTTAAACTGTGAAGGATGATGAAAATGTTAGTTTTCATTATCTAACTCATATGTAGAGATGCAGGAGGGCTTATTCATTTCTTCATTTTTAAAATCTGATTTTTGCATAACCGATTTCATTTTTTATGATATTTAATCTGACAAGCAAAAGATTTTGTTCAGAGGGGAAGGATAACAAGATTAACTTTCTGTAAATCCTTGCAAAGTTTCATTGTTCATCTCTTCATTGGGAGCGTCAGAAGGTGCTTTCCTCAGTGAGCCTTCTTTCTGTAAACGTCCATTGAGCTGCTGAGGGCAGTTTTCTTTCAGAGAGGCAGGCATTGTGTTTAGTGTGTGATTTGAATCGAAAATCACGATCTTATTTCCTTTCTCCTCTATTGCTTTATTTCACCAGTGTATCCTGGCTTCTGATATATTTGTGGCTAGCACTTTTGAAGGCTTTGGGGATGAGTATTCCTCCACTTCTGAGTATATTCACAGTGTGTTGCTGCTACATTGTAGGAGTTGTGATGACATTCTAAAATTATATGTTCATTGAGTCAACATATATTTAATGAGTACCTGATATGAGCTGGTACTCTGAGTACTGAGCACAGAATCACTGATACAGAAAACAAATCCCTGATGTGTCCTCAAGGAGCCTAGAGTAGAGANAGGGGGTTGACTGGTGCCCCTCCCAAAAGATATGTTTCCCAGAACCCATGAATGTGACTTTCTTTGGAATAACGATTTTTGCAGGTGTAATTAAGGATTTTGAAATCAGATCATCCTGAATTATCTAGGTGGGCCCTGAATCCAGTGAAAAGTGTCCTCATATAATAAGGCAGGAAGAGGAGAGAAGGCATAGAGACATGGAGGCAGGTTGAATGTGGACATTAATCCACAAGAAATGTGGGCATCAGAAGCTGGGAGAGGCAAGGATTGGAGTGTCCCCTAGAGCCTACAGAGGAAAGGTGGCTCTTTTGATATCTTGATTTCAGACTTCTGGGCTTTAGAATTGAGAGAGAATAAATTTCTGTTGTTTTACCAAATTTGTGGTAACAGATTATGGCAGGCTAGGAATCAGATCAATAAGGAACAGGATATGCTATGCAATGCATAAAACTATACAAGAAGACCAAAATTCAGTGGAAGTTTAGTTTCAAATTCACTTCTTGTCTGAAGTATGGTCTTTACAACCAGTCCAGAAGCACTGAATTATTAAAAATATCATTGCCTGGTATGTGTCAGTTATATCTAAATTTTTTTATGTTTATTTTTAAGAGAAAGAGAGAGACAGAATGCAAATAGGGGAGCGTCAGAGAGAGGGGGAGATACAGAATCTGAAGCAGGCTCCAGGCTCTGAGTTGTCAGCACAGAGTCTGACACGGGGCTCCACCCCACGAATGGTGAGATCGTGACCTGAGCTGAAGTTGGACACTTCACCGACTGAGCCACCCAGGCGCCCCCAGTTATATTTACAATAAGAAGCTGCAAATAATCAGCTAAGTACAAATTATTTCCTACAATTTTAGCTTTATGCTCACGTCCTATATTGGGGTTTAATTTTAAATTGAGTTTTCATGAAACAAATGCCTGTTTCTAATGGAGCAATGTTCTTTAAACAGGAGAAATGTAGTGATGCCTGTTTTTTGATGTAGCTCTGCCCACATCCAGGTGTAACACTGCTGAAATCACATACGAGCTCTGCATTTTCATAGGCTCTTAGCTTAGTCAATCCATGCTTGATGCCCTTCATGTGGACACAGGCCTAACACTATTGAAACCTTACAGATGATAATAGAGCAGATAAGGAAACATGAATGAAGTGGTATCTAGTCTAACATGTTGAAAAGCCAAAATTAGGCACCCATAGTTTTAGTCTTAGGAGTTAGGGAGTTTTGAGGGCAAAATGAGTGCCGTTTGTTCATGCTGGCTATGGAATTTGAATGAAAATATCAGTTAAGCAGTAATTGAAGCATTGTGTTCCCTAATCAAATGCTGTCACTGTCCCTTTCAGTTCTTAAAATAACTCACAGCCAGGTACTAATAATAATGAGTAGTATAGGTAATTTTTAATAATATAAAAGTTTAAAATATTAATATTTACATTTATTAGTTTTGTCTGGCTTAGGTGATGAAGACCCCAGATGGCAACTGGGGGAAAAAATATTTTTGGCCCTAGAAGATACAGAAAAGTAGGAGCTTCTGNAAAATAACTCACAGCCAGGTACTAATAATAATGAGTAGTATAGGTAATTTTTAATAATATAAAAGTTTAAAATATTAATATTTACATTTATTAGTTTTGTCTGGCTTAGGTGATGAAGACCCCAGATGGCAACTGGGGGAAATAAGATTTTTGGCCCTAGAAGATACAGAAAAGTAGGAGCTTCTGAGAGATTGTCCTGTCCGTATTAATATTTAATGCAACAGCACTAATGGTGACTTCTGAATTGTGCCATGTAAACACTTTCCATGTACATTTGACCCTTGAACAGCAAGGGGCTTAGGGGCACTGACAGAAATCTACACGCAACTTTTGACTCCCCCAAAACGTTACTACTAAGAGCCTACTGTTGACAGAAAGCCTTACCAAAAACATAAACAGTCAAGTAACACATATCTTGTATGTGTTATATGTATTATATACTCTTACAGTGATACCAAATTTTCTTTTCCTCTTTTCTTTTCTTTTCTCTTTCTTCTTTGTCTTTTGTTTTTTTCTTTACTTTTTTTTTTTTTTTNTTTTTGGTATTTCTAGGCTCTGTGGTTTGTCTGCAGGTTTTTTCCAATTGTTACCAACCCCCACCTCCAAGGTTTCCAATATATTTGTTGAAAGGAATCCATGTAGAAGTTGATCCATGCAGTTCAAACTCATGTTATTCAAGGGTCGACTGCACTTTTTCATAACAGTATGTTTTCATTAATAATCAGGAAGCAATATCTGATTATTGTTCGTATTAATTTCAGTAGTAAGGTAACTGAAGCTTAGAGCAGTTAAGCAGTTTGTCCAAGGTCATCCTCTAGAAATGGACAGAGGCAGGATTTGAAGCCTGGTGGAGTGCCTCTAGCATCTGTACTCTAAAGCAGTAATGGTGGGTACTGCTAGTCTGCTGAGGAAGTTTTGAGTATCTGGGATGTGAGTAATGTCAGGGAGCCGACTGTAAATCCATAGAATGAGAAACTAAAATCCCATGCTTCCTTGCCATGAAGCAGAGACTCTATATAGCATGGGTTAACTGAATATTCAGGCAGGATGAGAGAGTCATTACATTTACCACAAATGAACACAGATGGACACTCTTCAAACAGAGATTCATATTGAATTTTAATGGTGCTCTTCTGCAGAACACATTTGCAAAATGGATAGCAGCATATTCATACTTCCCTTGCGCTTGCCAAATGTGACATGATTAAGAGACCTGCTCGTGCTAAATATTTGTACCATATATATCCCTATTTCAGATGTATGTGTCTGCAACAAATATTTGTTGAATGAATATGAATGTGTATACACAAACATGTATGAAGCAACATGAAAACATACATTTAATTTGACAAGTATTTATTGCACACATACTGAATATAAACATGTACTGGAGAGTATCAGAAATACACAGAACTCTGTAGAAAATTTATGTTTCTAAAAGTCCTCTAGGGAGTCTGATGCACATGAAAGTATCAGAACCACTGGAGTTTAGGTGAACTTTAATGTACTAATGATAGCTGGCGATTACTTTCAGCTGGGGACAGTTATTAGGACAATGAAGGTGGAGTTTGAGCAGAATCTTTGGGGACAAGTCAATTTTGGTGAACAGAAATGGGTAAGAAGAGGAGTAAGATCACAGAGAAGAGCATGAATTAAAATGAGCTTGTTTGGGTCAGAGTGCAAACTGTCTATGACTAAAAACCTAGATTGAGGTCAGCCAGTGGAAGGTCCCGAATGACGGGCATATGGGTTTAGGCACTATTCTGAAAGCAGTAGGATTTCAGTGAAGGTTTCTGAGTGGGGGCAGAAGTGTGATCAAAGCTACTTTCCATTTTTTATTTTTGTACCCAGTGAATGTAATTCAGCAGATGTACTAAGCTGATAGAACTTCATGGTCTTAAATCAATCTTTTTGCCCCATTAGGAAGACTTAAACATTAATAATTGTTTGTACATTGTGGCTGGAGCTGTGATAATCTCTGTTCTTTCTTCACTACTCTGACACATGCAAGTTCATTTCAGTAACTCAGCAATGCCACAGTCTCCCAAGTAAGTGTGTCTGTGCAAGCACGTGCTCCTACGTGCACTGTTTGCTTACAGGGAGTCACACAGCTGCTTTTGAATTCAGCTGGGCTTTAGGAAGCTGCATAAAGACAAAGAAAAATGTCGCCTCCTGCTTGTGCTTTCTTTGTCATTTGGCAATCAGAAGGATGACTGTGTTCTGAAGTGGTGCAGGTGGCCTCTTCCGATACTAATTCCAGCGTCTCAACCAGTTCAGCATCATAAGAGTGTTCTCTGGAAGGGAAATAATTCTGTCCCTATCCCTGATTACTTCTATTTGTCCAGTATTGTAGGCACCTGCTTGGCCACCCACCTTCTTTTTCTTCGTTATCCACTTGCGTCATCTTTCTCCTTCCCTGGGTCAGCCTGTATATTTCAGTCCATCCACACCCTGGATGAGCTCATTCATTCACTTGCTTTTTCCTTGCACTCCTCATTGTGTCTCCTTTTGTTCCAATAATTGATCCTCTGCTTTGCAAGAGCAGGTGGATGAATTGGTTTATTGCTTTAAAAAAAATTATTCCCCTTCTCTCTTTTATTGCACCAATCTTTAGTCAGTTCTTGGTTCAGCCAGCTCATTCTCCTTCTATTGACTAATCTCTTTGTGTAGCCATCATGCTGATGGTGGGGAGTCCATGCTGGGTCTGCATTGAGTGAGGAAGGTGAAAGCCCACTGAAAAAATAGCTGTGATTCATAATGTTCAAGTGGGGGAGGAATTGAGTCATGAAGGCCAGAAGTACTGATTATCATTTACATCATATGCTGGAGGCCCTTTTTAGACCTAACCTCATGGGAGGATTCCATCTCTCCTCCCTGCATATGTAATGGGATTGCAGGATTTAAAGGCAAAATTGTTAAGTTGTCTTGTACACATCGTCAAACACTCACTTCAGGATCTTTGCCACACACATTTGCTTTCCTTAATTTTGGACTTTTCAGGGGTGTAGATTCACTTAGTCCAGGATTTTAAATCCCTTTATCTGGTCTAGTTTTAAGTGACCCAAGATACCGTATTTCTTTTCTATCCTTTGAAGATCCTTTTAGAATACAGTTAATTGTGTGGCACTGCATGGTAATCTCATTGTTAATTAATATAAAATTATATAAGATCTTCAGGAAACATTTGGCATCCACTAGACATGCAGCATCTTTGTTTCAGCATGATGAGCTTCTCTCTTCCATTTGGTAAGATGGTGATGATGATGATGATGATGATGATGATGATATAGCTAAATACGGTTATTTCAAATACATTTTATTTTCTAATTTAAGCACAGCCATTACCATGTATGCTCTCTAATATATTCAGCTCAACATTTGTACCCAAGGTTCTATGTTGGATACTGTGAATACACACACATGTACACACAGACACACAGACACACACAGACACACACAGACACACACACACACACACACACACACACACACACACACATAAAAGCTACAGAAGCTACCTAGAAGAAATATGGGGAGGCAGAGAGGAAGTGAAAGGACATTTTAGGCTGAGTTCAAGGTATAGAAATGGAAGAATGTAACACATAGAGAATGTAACACATAGAGAAGTATCATGTTAGTCCATAGGGAGACTATGAGAAATGGTAGAGTGTAGTTTCGAAAGGTAGACTGGGGAAGGAAAGGTGACATAGGATTTAATTCGGTAAGTGCTGAGGAACTACTAATGATTCTGAGCTGAGGTTGGCAAATTAGGGCCCACAGACCAAATCTAAACCAGTGTCTGTTTTTGTAAATAAAATTTTGTTTGAACATGGCCACTCTCATTTGCTTACATGCTTATTGTCTATGGCTGCTTTCGTGCTACAATGGCAGAATTGAGTAGCTGTGATGGAGACCCCCTGGCCACAAAGCTGAAATTTTTTGCCATCTGGCCCTTTACAGAAGTTTTGCCAATCCCTGATGTACTTCCATAGAGTACAACATTCTTTTGTGTCAGGATGGGCAATGGACAATCATAATGGACAGTCATCAAAACATACATGTTTCTAGAGCTGCATTTTGCATTTAGAGGCTCAAATATTTGAAGGAAAGAATGAACGAATGAATGAGCGAACAAGTGCATTTCTGTTAAGATGTTATGGTAGCAGTGGGAGGTATTGTTTGTTGTTGTACAAAAGACCAATGTGAGAGTAGTCAGAGAACAGTGTCCCTTTAGGCCACATTCTTTTTTTCTGGGAGAGATGCATCTGAAAACATCTGGTCAAGTTTGTGACCAGAAGTTGCTCAAAGAGCATGAAGCTACAGTTTATGAGGGAAAGGCCACTTTGGAGAAATGTTGGACAAAATACCCACTGAGACACAGCACAGGGTGACCCTGGAAATGAGGGAATCTTGATGGGCATTCTCCATGATACTTCTCAAACATTCAAGGCAGTCCTACCTCCCTCTGTATTAACAATCGTCCCACTTTCTCTGTTCTAGCTAGCACCCAGTTCTCAAACACAGCACATTCCTCACAGATGATGCACTCTGAACTTCCTTCCCTGCACCTGTCAATTGTTTTCCCATTGGAGAAAGGTGGAAGGAGGAGGACTTAATTAACCCCAGGCTATTTCACATATACAAATCCCTTGGCTCTCAGTGGATGGCATATAGTTTATTAGTTTCTACTTAGTGATCCTTTATAAATAATTTCTGCATGGTTAACTCACAGTTCATAGCATTTAGCTCACATCATATAGCTCTGTCAATTTGCAGTGGCAGAGAATATATTCTTTTATGTAGCAGTGAGACCCAGAGGTGCCATGGAAAGCCATTGCCTCCCTAATGTGTGAAAAGGCTGAAAATGAGCACCTGCCCTCCCTTCTTCTTTCCTTCTTTTAAATAAATATAGTGTTTATAGCTGGAATTGGCGTGGCATTTCTTAATGGGGCCAGCATGGCAAAAAGGTGGTACCATATTGTTCAGTACTTAGAAGTTAAACTTCAAGCTAATTGGTACCCCTTGTTCAGACGTGGGGATTCTCAGTGGAGAGAATTCAGTGGATGTTTTGGTATCTATATAAGCACATTTAAGAATGTAGTCTTCCTTTTAAACAGGGCCCTTGATGGGGCGCCTGGGTGGCTTAGTCGGTTAAGCGTCCGACTTTGGCTTAGGTCATGATCTCGCGGTTCGTGGGTTCGAGACCCGCATCGGGCTCTGTGCTGACTGCCAGCTCAGAGCCTGGAGCCTCTTTCAGTCTGTGACTCCCTCTCTCTCTGACCCTCCCCTGCTCATGCTGTCTCTCTCTCTCTCTCTCAGAAATAAATAAAACATCATTTAAAATAAATAAATAAAAATAAACAAACAACCATTTAAAAAAAAGAATTGATTCTTTCTGATGCTCTAGAGTGTTTCACCATGGGAAGCTTTTACTTACCTCTGTGTCACGTTTATCAAGTAGGAAATATGCCCTCTGCCACATGGGCATGAGTGGACCGTGTTGGTTTGCCTGTGTGGGTGCTGGGGGCTGTCAGTACCCTATGAATCCCAGTCACTCTTCTTACTGGACTCTTCAGTCTGTTTAGCGTTTGATGGGCTAGTGTAGGGAGAGTGAAGGGTTATTATACTTTATGGATACCCATTGTCTTAAAGTAATATATAGTCTTTACAGAATTGATGCAGCATGCTCACATTTATGAGAAAAATGAGGAAATTTTAGCTGAGGCAGTACTATTTTGCATGTCATATAAATGCATACTGCTCAGTGTAATCACTTTGTGCACCTAAAGTAAAATACCCTGAAACGTTCGTATAAAATCACCAATGCTCTAAGTTTTATTTTATTTTGAAAGGAAAATGCCTCAGGTTCTATTCTGTCTGTATTTGGAACTATAGACCTTTCATTTTCTTTCTCATTTTTAAAGAAGTAATATCAGTCCTCTGAATAAGACCAGGTAGAACTTCTACCTATAATTCTCTTGAGTTTAGACCTCTCTTTTCTTCTCCTTCTTGGTCTTCAAAGGGCTGTGGGAAAGCAACCTAAAAACATTGTTTCTTCAATAATTTTCATGATCTGTTTTCACTTTGATTCCCTCCAACTTAACTGGTGCCAACTCTACATCGAAAAACAACAATAACTGATAAGAACGTTTCTGGACACGTAGCCTGTGTCAGCTTCTAAGTTCTCACCTTTCTTAGTTATCACAGCAGCCCCGGAGTGAGTCCTCTTACTGTATGCATTTTGAAGATGAGGGAACTGAGACTTAAAGCAGGTCCTGAGCTCGAGGCTGAGGGGGGCCCCCAGGAGCCCAGAGACTGGGAGTGCAGCCTGTGGGAATGTGGCCTCCTAGGGCTTTAGCCTGCTTCCTGGCGTCAGCCCCCTGCGACTCTATGTTTCTGTCATCTTTCTCATTTATGAACATGTTTATCTTCCGTTTAAGGTGGCATGTACTTGAACTTCTTTCTATTTTTTTCTGTTCAATAACTGTCATTATCAGAGGTTTGGTAGAGTGTTAGGGACATACACGTGAACTTAAAAGGCTACCCTGCCTGGCAATCCTTTCCTCCTTCTCAAGCCCTCCCTTTATTCTGCCAGGGTATCTATAAGAAGACTGGGACACAGATGAGAACATTAATATCACTAAGAACTTCAGGTATCTGTAGAAAGTAAACTTATTATCTATGTTTCTATTCTTTACAGATACTGAGACTTTTTATTTTTTTTACTTTTATTTAATTTTTAATGCTATTTCTTTATGAATTTAATTTATTGTCCAGTTGGGTTCCATACAACACCCAGTGATCATTCCAAGTCCCCTCCTCAGTGCCCATCACCCACTTTCCCCCTCTCCCTCGTCCACCCTGTACACCCTGTTTGCTCTCTACATTTAAGAGTCTCTTAGTTTGCCTCCCTCCCTCTCTGTTTGTAACTATCTTTCTCCCCTTGCCTCCCCGCCCCATGGTCTTCTGTTAAGTTTCTCAAGATCCACGTATGAGTGAAAACATGATATCTGTCCTTCTCTGACTGACTTATTTCACTCAGCATAATACCTTTCGGTTCCATCCATGTCTGCAAATAGCAGGATTTCATTCTTTCTCATTCCCAAGTAGCGTTCCATTGTATATATTCAGCNTTTCCCCCTCTCCCTCGTCCACCCTGTACACCCTGTTTGCTCTCTACATTTAAGAGTCTCTTGGTTTGCCTCCCTCCCTCTCTGTTTGTAACTATCTTTCTCCCCTTCCCTCCCCGCCCCATGGTCTTCTGTTAAGTTTCTCAAGATCCACGTATGAGTGAAAACATGATATCTGTCCTTCTCTGACTGACTTATTTCACTCAGCATAATACCTTTCGGTTCCATCCATGTCTGCAAATAGCAGGATTTCATTCTTTCTCATTCCCAAGTAGCGTTCCATTGTATATATTCAGCCATATCTTCTTGATCCATTTGTCAGTTGATGACATTTAGGCTCTTTGCATAATTTGGCTATTGTTGAAAGCACTGCTATAAACTTTGGGGCACCCAAATAGGGTGCCCCTATGCATCAGCACTCCTGTATCCCTTGGTTAAATTCCTAGCAGTGCTACTGCTGGGTCTATTTTTAATTTGTTGAGGAACCTCCACTCTGTTTTCCAGAGCGGCTGCGCCAGTTTGCATTCCCACCAATAGTGAAAGAGGGTTCCCATTTCTCCACATCCTCGCCAGCACAGATGCTGAGACTTAAGAATAAAAATTCCATGTCCCTAAGTTTGGGTTGGCCCATCTACTCTTGACATCACTGTGACAAGGTGGTTAAACTATACTATGTATTCAATGCCTGCTCTTGCTGGGCACCCTTCACACATTATCTCATTATGTCTCTAAACAACTCTGCACAATAGATTGGAGAAGCCCCCTTTCAAGATGCACAAGCTCAAGGAGATTAGGTGAAGTGCTCAAGTCACTGAAGTGAGTGGCCTGGGTGGGAACTTCCAGTCAGGTCAAGACTAAATCCCAAGTTCTTAACCCCAAATATAGACATGTTGTCTCCTCTCATTAATATGCCTTCTGTTTTCTCATCCATCTCCTAAATCAATCCCAAAAAGAATGATTTAAAAATATTCTTTTCCATCTGCTAATAATACCTTTTAAAATAATTCCTCCCTCAATTTATGCCCCACCTCAAGTCCTGGTAACCCTTCCGGAGGAGGATTTGTTTCTGATTTTCCCTGTATTTCCTGAGCCATCTTTCTCTATAGGTGTCCGTCTCTGTGGACCCAACCTGGAGGTGTCCTCATCCATTTCAAGTCACTTTTGTTCTTTTTCTATGCCATGTAAGTTGGCCCTAACTCACCTGCTTTCCCTTTCCCTTTGTATTTAAATATTTTATTTATGTATCTGTATTTTATCATCTAGGCTAAAATGGAAGTCTATGCCAGCTCAGAGCCTGGAGCCTGTTTCAGTCTGTGACTCCCTCTCTCTCTGACCCTCCCCTGCTCACGCTGTCTCTCTCTCTCTCTCTCTCCTAGAAATAAATAAAACATTAAAAAGAATTAAAAAAAAAAAAAGAAATGGAAGTCTAACTGTGGGACCTGGGTAAAATATAATCATTCTGAGAATCAATGAAATGCTCTCCACCAAAGTAATTGTTAAATGTAGTTCAACTGTTATTTTTATATTTAATGCTAAACAGTGTGTAGTCCTGTGTCCTCTTCGGCCTGACACTCCTGACTGGAGATGGCTGTGGGCCTTGGGGAGTTCCTGGTCACCCTCCCCTCTTTTTTCAGCCCCTGGTTCCATTGAAGGTGGGCAAGATGGGGCGCCTGGGTGGCTTAGTCGGTTAAGCGTCCGACTTTCGCTTAGGTCCTGATCTCGCGGTTCGTGGGTTCGAGCCCCGCGTCGGGCTCTGTGCTGACTGCCAGCTCAGAGCCTGGAGCCTGTTTCAGTCTGTGACTCCCTCTCTCTCTGACTCTCCCCTGCTCACGCTGTCTCTCTCTCTCTCTCTCTCCTAGAAATAAATAAATAAAAAACATTAAAAAAAAAAAGGTGGACAAGATGGGTTGGGGGGCGGGGGGAACGTGCTACTTCCCCTTCCCTAGGTTCCTAGTTGCTTTTAGCCATTCTGCAGTTAATCTCTGGTTCCTCATCAACTATTGAAAGTCTAGGATAAGAATTTCCTTTCTCTAGTTTGTTATTTCATTGTTTTTCTTTCCTCTCCTGGTACTCCCATCCTCACACATGCAGGATGGAGGTGAACAAGGAGGCTTAGCCAGCAATCCATCTTACCTGAAACTTATTTGAATGTTGTCTCCTGTATGAAGGAGCTAGAAATAGGGACTGAGAGTTTGATTCCAGGATCAAGGCCAGCCGTCAGTAATGATCCACCTTGTAGTATGTTCAATAGACTCTGGCATTAGCTAAATTATTTCTGCAAGACCGAACTGTTTTGATCAAAATGGACAAGCCAGGCAAAGGGATTTGCAAAATTCTGTTCCCTGGCCCTCAGGCGTGCTAGCTAGGAGGAGGCTGCACGCAGAATCCCACACTAGAGCTCCCTCTCGTGGCATCTTGTAGAAATACCTCACTTTGTGTAGCACATTTATTCCATGAAAGGAGTAGTTTTCATATTTGACATTAAGATTTTACTTCCAACGTATGTTTTAACCTGAATGTGTTTAGTCATCTCTTATGTGTTCATTTGTTTTCTGTACTTGTTTTATTTTTAATTAGCTGTGATACAAGTGATAATTTATGGCATGCATTTTGTAAAGTTATATAAAAATACAAATTTTAAAATGCCATTTAATGTTTCCTTGGAGGGATTTAAAGTAGCAGGAGTAAAGAAGGAGAAGGGAGAGGAGGAAAAGAAAGAGGAAAAGGAAGAGGAAGAGGAAGGGTTTTAAGGCTAAACTAAATCAAAATTAGCACCCGACTTTAAAACATTCTTTCTTAGTCAAACTACAGGGATACTGATTTCCAATGTTTCATGAAATGTTTGTTTATTTATTTATTTTGAGATGGAGTGACAATGTGGGGAGGGGCAGAGAGAGAGGGAGAGAGAGATTCCTGAGGAGATTCTGTGCTTTCAGTTGCAGAGCCTGATGTCGAGCTTGATCCCACAGGCCCAAAATCATGACCTGGGCCAAAATCTAGACTAAGATGCTTAACCACTGAGCCACCCAGGCACCCCTCCAAAATTTTTAATGGCTCCCCATTGACTGCAGGATGAAGTTTGGTGTTTTTGTCTGATGTACAAGGGCCTTCATGATCTAACCCTTGCCTACCTGGGTCGAGTCAATCCTGCAAGTGCCAACCTTGAATTTTATGCTCCAGCAACACAAATGGTTACAGTTCTCAGCATATGGCCACACATGTCTCTTACAGTTGTGACTGTGTATTCCGTGTGTCCCCTCCATCTGGAAAGTGTGCCCGGCCACTTATCTTCCTATCAACTCCTCTTCATGCTTCATCTCCTCTCCCTTCACCCCCGTGTGAAGATGAGCCTTGATCTCACTGGGGAGGCCAAAACCCTGCCCTCCCCTTTGTTCCCATGCACTTTTTACTGAGCCCTCGTATATGGTATCAGACACACTCTCTCTCCTTCTGAGACCTATGTTCTGAGAGCAGAAGCCATGATGTGTCATCTTTGTAGTCTAGTTTAGCACAGTCCCTGGCCAGAGGCCTGACACATATGTGTCAAGTGGTATCGTTCCCATTTTCTGAAATGCTGAGCTGACATGAAGCAAACACAAGTTAAGATCTTTTCTAGGTGATGCTGAAATTTTTAACTCATCCAAAAAGTGACTGTTTATGACTTTTGCCTTTTAAATCACACACACTTTAGTCTTTGTTGTTGTTCTTTTTCTTTTTAATGTTTATTTTTTTCTTTCAGGAGAGAGACAGAAGGCATTAGTGGGGGAGGAGTGGAAAGAGAAAGAGAGAATCCCAAGCAGGATGAGGGGCTTGATCCCAGGAACCATGAAATCATGACCTAAGCAGAAATCAAGAGTCTGACGCTTAACCAACTGAGCCACCCCGAGGCCCCGAAAAAGTGACTGTTTATCATCACTTTTCCCTTTTATATCACCCACCTTTAGTCTTTGTTCTTAAAAAAAGAAATCACTATCGTTAATATCACAGAAGAAAGTATGTGTCTGGTCCTGTGACCTTTTGAACCCTAGAAACAGCTGACGAGTGTGTAAAATGACATATAATAACAGAAGTCATTCATCTAGTGGCCCAACTTTACTTTTTTTTTTAATGTTTATTTTTGAGAAAGAGAGAGAGAGAATGAGAAAGGGAGGGGTAGAGAGAGGGAGACAGAGGATCCAAAGCAGGCCCAGTGCTGTCAGTGCAGAGCCCAATGCAGGGCTTGAACTAAGGAACTGTGAGATCATGAGCTAAGCGGGAATGGAGTCCAGTCTGATGCTTAACTAACTGAGTCACCCAGGCGCCCTCTAGTGGCTCAACTTTTTCTTATGCCTTAAATGAAGTACTCTTTATTTATTTTTTTCAGTGTAGCTTTTTTTTTTTTTACAAATAGTTTATTGTCAAATTGGTTTCCATATAACACCCAGTGCTCATCCCCACAAGTGCCCTCCTCCATGCCCATCACCCCCCTCCCCCCCACATCCATCACTCAGTTTGTTTCTCAGAAATGAAGTACTCTTTAAAGAAAAAATCTGCATTAGTTGCCTCGTTAGTAGTCATCTGGCCTCTCCGCGTGCCTAAATATATGGGGACTGACTTCAGAGAGACACAGGGTGGGTGATGTCTCCCATTTATAGCAGCACGGTGCCCCGTACCCCTGCATGCTTTATGTGCATCGTTAAAATCTAGCCTCACCACCAACAATATGATGTGGGGAAAATTATCATATGTGCCTATTTGCTGATAAAGCTGGCTTAGAGAATTGAAGTGACACATCAAGCTTATTCAAATAGAAGAAGGCTGAGTAGAACTCACAATCAGCCACTCTGTAAGACTGGCTGTTCTTTGGGACAGTGGTTCTCATCCCGTGTGGTTTTGCCTCCCAGGGGATGTTGGGTGATGTCATGGCTGAGGTGGGGGTGTTAACTGGTGTCTACTGGTGGAGGCCCAGGGTGCTGCTAAACATCTTGGAGTACACGTGGTAGTCACCGGTATGGAGAGTGATTCAGTCTCACATATCAACAGTGCCCAGGTTGATAAAGCCTGTTTTATTGGAATAAACCAGGTAGAAATTCATGGCAACTGGATTTATAGGCTAACCAGCCTTGACCTTGGATATTTCTGTTCTGTTGCCTTCCTTTAAGAGTCATGTATTCTCATGACTTTGGCTACTACCTCTACAGAGTTGATTTCCAAAAATCAAATTTAGGTGATTTCTACATCAAATCCTGACCTCTCCCTCAAATGTTAGCTTCTTATTTTCAACTCTCAGAAGGCCATTTTTATATGACTGATTTTCTCACAGTTCCAACCTCTAACCTCCAAATTTCAAAGTACCTGCCATTCCTAATTTCTTCCTTTGTGGCTTCATCCTTTAAATGTCAGGGACTGTTTCCTTCTACTTTGCCAGCCTTACAGCTTGGATTCATTTCCACTTCTCTTTTGCACTGTTCTTCCCACTTTCCCCACTGCTGCATCCTCTCCAGTTGGTAGTTGAATACCAATGACCTTCTCCTAAGCTGGTTTTCACAATCTACTCCTATTTCTCCTTTCTTAACCCTGACCTGGATCGTCTTCGTGTCTCTCGACATACCATAACAGCCTTCCAGGTGGTCTCCCTGACTCCATTATTCTCCTTTTTCAATATTACCTTGTACAACTACCAGTTAATTTCCCTGAACGCACACATGTCCTTTCATAGTGCCCTTCCACCATTGGTATAGAGCAGATTGCATCTAGCACTCATGATCCCTCAGGATCTGACCCACATCTGTCTTTATATCCCTGTCACCTTCATCTCAAGTAACTCCTCACCTTCTCTCAAATATGCCATGCTCGTCCCTGCCTCCTTACCTTTGCCCCACCTATGGCATCTGGATGGATTATCCTACTTCCCCTCACCTATATAAAGATTTCACATTTTTAAAAAATTTTTAAAAATTTCTTTAAATGTTTTATTTACTTCTTAGAGAGAGGGAGACAGCATGAACAGGGGAGGGTCAGAGAGAGAGGGAGACACAGAATCTGAAACAGGCTCCAGGCTCTGCACTGGCAGTCAGCACAGAGCCCAACATGGGGCTTGAACCCACAAACTGTGAGATCATGAACTGAGCTGAAGTCGGATGCTTAACCGACTGAGCCACACAAGCGCCCCAAAGATTTCATATTCTTAAGACCTGATCATCATCACTGACATTCTTTTTTATTCTACCTCTTTTCTATACCATTTATGTTGACCCTGACTCCAGTTAGTTTTTTTTTCCCCCCAAAGGAGGAACCTACAAATTTTCCTTTTTCTTTCTCATCACCATATAGCTTACTGAATAAAAGTCTAACTCTGTGATCTGGGTAAAATGTAATTGTTGTGAGAGTTATTATCTATAAAATGATAAAAATGGTATAATATGTTACTCTTCTACAATATTAATATTCTTCAATTTGAAAAATAATCCATAATCTACTAATAAAGTTTACAGAAAGTACATGAAAATAATTAAACTGAAGTAGATAGAGTTTATCAGTATTATATTCATAATCAATATATTAGTGATTTCCACAATAGTTATTTAGCCAACATAAATTAAAAGAGAAAAAAACAGCAAGATTTGGCGTGGAAAATTGTTAAGATTTAAGGGCAGTGGGAAAAAATGGATGACTGATGTTTTGAAAGGAGAATGGTTAGATAAAATTTAGAGCAGTTGTTTTTCTTATGTCATTGATAAGAGAATCAAGCCATAAATGTCATTGCATTGATTACTAATTTGACTAATTTGTTAAGCTTGATCATGGCACATTCTAGTTGCTGTCAGAAGATAAAGCGTCTGTGACAGTCACAGTGGAGCACGGGTCTCCCTGTTATATAATTTCAACTTCCTTGAATCAAATTAAAAATCATTGAAGGCCTTCTGCATTCTGGCCACAGTTACTACTTCCGCTTTTATTTCTCAGCATCCTCTTTCACACTGTGTGAGTCTCTCACACAAACCAGACTAGGTGCCAGCTAATTCTTCTTATTTTCCTATCTGCACTGCCTCTCTGATTTCTTCTATCTAGAATGCTCTTCCCAGTAGATTTCCTCCATATCTTCATTCCTTCCTGTCACTACTCAGATATCATACCACCAACTAACTTTCCTTGATCACTAGAGATAATCAGAACCTTCTTTGAACTCCCTTGTTCATTTATTATTATTGTGGTGGTGGTGGTGGTGCTTATTTTTCTCTTATGTGCAATCATTGTGAATAGGCATGATAGAATTTTTCTACCAAACAGTATTCATGGAGGGAAAGTATGTTTTCCAGTATACCTTTATTTTACTGACTACATGTAAACCTATTGCATCAACCACAGAAAGGGCATGAGTTGAACTGGACTCAATGACTAGACTCAGAAACTTGAATGTAACTTCAGGACCTATTCATTCATATTCTTTGCCCCCACCCCCGCTTTTCTTCTTCTCTCTGTGTTTTGTGTTTTTTCTTTAAGATCTGCTGCCCCACAAGGCTAGAGCCATGGCTTTGGCAGATAGAGACTTACATACTTACAGCCATATGGCCAGAGAGGAAAGGAAAAATTTCCCTTCAAGTCCATTTAGAAAGATAGGGAAGGGTTTTGATAACTATGGCTTGGGGCATGTGTTCATCCCCCTGGAATGATGACTATGGCTAACATGATATGGTACAGTGATTGGCTTGGCCTGGTCATGAACCCTCTTCACAATTAGGGAGTCATGTCTGTTAGAAGTAGGGAAAGTAGTGTTGGGAAGACAAAGCCAGTATCCCCTAAAATTAGAAAGAAGAAACCATGGATAGTCTTAATACATAAAGGCAGACAGTGATTACAGTTTTGCATTTTAAATCTTGTTCCTATTCATTGTTATTTTTGAGAGAGAGAGGGCACATGCTCAGATGGCTGTGTACAAGTAGAGGAGGGGCAGAGAAAGGGGGAATGAGAGAGAATCCCAAGCAGGATCTGCACTGTCAACGTGGGGCCCATCACTAGGCTCCATCTTACAAACCATGAGATCATGACCTGAGCCAAAATCAAGAGTTGGACACCTAACAGACTGAGCCACCTAGTGCCCCTGAACTATTTGCTTTTTTTAAAATTTATTTATTTTGAGAGAGAGTGAGAATGGGAGAAGGTCAGAGAGAGAGAAAGGGAGAGAGAGAATCCTAAGCAGACTCCATGCTGTCATTATAGAGCCTGACACAGGGCTTGATCCCATGAGTCATGAAGACGATGACCTGAGCTGAAATCAAGATGCTTACCTGATTGAGCTACTCAANCAGTATAGAGCCTGACACAGGGCTTGATCCCATGAGTCATGAAGACGATGACCTGAGCTGAAATCAAGAGTTGGATGCTTACCTGATTGAGCTACCCAGGCGCCCCTGAACTATGTGTTCTTATCCAACATTTTCTTATGCTGTACTTTCTCTAGTAGGCTTTGTACATACTTGTGTGTGCATTTCGCCTAGATATAGACTTAAGGATTACATTTCAGTTAATATATTCAAGATGAAAAGCATCAATTACATATTTTAAGAACTTCAGCCATGTCTATTTAATAGAAAGTACATATTTTGATAAGAAATAACCTAATACAAACAGCTGTGAACATTTCTTTTTTAGCACCCTATGTGGGTTAACACCCTCACTAATACTATTTCTGGCTAAATCCAGTGCTCTTCTATCCTTCCATGATAGAACCAAGGAGTGCAGTATTGTAAGAGGCACATGAAATTGCTAGTCCAGTATTTCAACTTTGCAGAAATCCCTTTTACAAACCTGAAACACTTAGTGATGTTTCCTTAGTTTAAATATGTCCAATTGTAGGTTATGGGGAACTCACTGTCTCATCAGTTAGCTTCTTCCATAGTCAAGTAGCTCTGATTTTTGGATTGCTGGGATGCCTTCCTCCACCAACCTTTGCCAGAATCTACTATCACCCACTGTTCCTATATTTTGTTTAGAATTGTATATTGGGTGCCTGGGTGGCTCAGTCGATTGAGCGTCTGGCTTCAGCTCAGGTTATTATCTTGTGGTTTTTGGGTTTGAGCCCCGCATCAGGCTCTGTGCTGACAGTTCAGAGCCAGGAGCCTGCTTCAGATTCTGTGTCTCTCTCTCTCTCTCTCTCTCTCTCTCTGCCCCTCCCTTGCTCATGCTGTGTCTCTCTGTCTCAAAAATAAATAGACTATAAAAAATTAGAACTGTTTAAAAATATTTGCATATTTTTATCTATCTGTTCACCTATCTGTTTATCATTTCTTAATCTATGAGAATATTTCTCCAAACACTTAAGGAAAACTATCATCTCTCTCTCTCTCTCTCTCTCTCTCTCCCTCTTTAAATGCTTATTTATTTATTTTTAGGGGGGAGAGAGAGAGAGAGAGAGAGAGAGAGAGAATGTGAGCAGGGGAGGGACAGAGAGAAAGGCAGAGAGAATTCCAAGTAGACTCTGTGCTGTCAGTGCAGAGCTGGGCACAGCTTGATCCCAAGAGCCATGAGATCATGACCTGAGGCCAAAGTCAAGAATCAGATGCTCAACCAACTGAGCCACCCAGGAGCCCTTCCCTTCTCTCTTCATGTTGCTAACCACATTCACATCTTTTAGTCATTCCTGGTGAGATAGATAGATTTTTTTTTTTTTTTTTTTTTACTCGAT
>NW_027551569.1:3038800-3217318 GCF_008692635.1 Crocuta crocuta | reverse complement strand
ACTAGCGGCCGTTCCTTTTCCATTTTCTGTATGTTTAGGGTTTTTAAAAATTATTATATAATCCAAACACTATTTCAAGTAACTGTTCCTGCTATAGGAGAGAGCCTGCTGGGGCTTTCCTTGGCATGATGTGGACTTTTATTTCCATTATGAATATGGCAGAAAGTGCCCAGTGACCAGAACCCAACTGCTTGTACTCACACTATAGCTCCATGCCTTTCCAGCAGTGAGGCATTGGGCAAGTCACATACTCTGCACATCAGTTTTGTTATCTTTGGAGTGCAAGTATCAGTGGTAACTCCATGTAGGGCGGGGGAGAGGGTTACCTCCTTGACCAACAGTGAGTTCTCCATTGTGAAGATTTCCTACTATTATTATCCCTATAATTGAACTATTGTAACAACCAAATCATGACTATTTGTTGTTACTTCTGAGCCCTTAAACCTTCAGCATTCCCAGCCTAGATCATACTTTCCCAGAATGGTCATAGGGCTGGCTCCATCTCATCTTCTAGCAGCTAGAATATCATTCTTCAGGGAAGCCCCTCTGACTGCTATTTCAGTAGCCTCCTTCCTTGGTCACTCTCTGTCCCTGTGCTCTAGTTCATCTTCTTCACTGATCCTGTCTCTCTGTGATGTTGTCTTCTCCATTAATTTGCTTGAATATTAGTTTTCATTCTCTCCACTGGAAGAGACAGGAAGCCATGGATCTCCTTTGTCTCATTTACTGATGTTCACAACTCCTAGAATTGTGCTTGGCACATATTAAGCACATAACATACTTTGTTGAATGAATGCTTTGGGTCCATGAAAACTTCCAGACAATTTTCAAATGATTACTTTTGTATGTATGCATGTATGTATGTATGTATGTATGTATGTATGTATTTAATGGTTTTATTCATTTTTGAGAGACAGAGAGACAGAGTGCAAGCAGGGGAGGGGCAGAGATAGAGGGAGACATAGAATCCAAAGCAGGCTCCAGGCTCTGAGCTGTCAGCACAGAGCCCAATGAGGGGCTTGAACTCATGAACCACGAGATCATGACCTGAGCTGAAGTTGGATGCTAAACCTACTGAGCCACCCAGGTGCCTCTCAAATGATTTTTTAAATGAAGAGAGACCTCCTCTATCTTGTATCAATATAATCAGTAATGAAAACCTAAGTCTCAAACCTGTATTGATCTTTAATAAATTTGACTATTCATTTTCTATCCAGAATTTCCTGTGTTCCCATATTGTTTTGAGTTTGATGCTGGATTTTATAGTAACTATGATCATTTTATGGTAACAATAACATCATGTATATATTGAGTGCTTACTATATATGAGGTACTCATGAATATTTACATGTTCTCTCATTTAATACTTAATAACAACTCTGTGGGGGGCCTGGGCAGTTCAGTTGATTAAACATCCATCTGATTTTGGCTCTGATCATCATCACACGGTTTGTGAGATGGAGACTCATGTCAGGTTCTGTGCTGATAGCACAGAGCCTGCTGGGGATTCTCTCTGTTTCTCTCTGTCTCTCTCTCTCAAAATTAAAAAAAAATTAAATTTAAAACCCCCCTATGATGTAAATACCACTTTATTTCTGTTTTAAAAATGAGAAAGCCAAGGCACAGTGAGGGTTGGTAAAGTCACACAGCTAGTAAGTCATAAAGTTGGGATTTGATTTTTTTTTTTAATGTTTATTTTTGAGAGAGCTTGTGAGTGGGGGAGGGGCAGAGAGACAAAGGGGGACAGGATCTGAAGCGGACTCCAAGCTGACAGCAGACAGCCTGATGCGGGGCTCAAACCCATGAACCATGAGATCATGACCTGAGCCAAAGTCACTTAACTGACTGAGCCACCCCAGTGTCCCAGTCACATGGCTATTCTGGCCCAAGGTAGGGGTGGTGACAGCATGCCAGCCAAGAGCTGGTCTGGTCAGTCACTGTCCCACAGTGGTGTCTCCTGACTTTGCCACTGAAGTTTGTAACATGTAGAGGTTAGATCAGGAAAAACAAGATATACATGCCCCTTCCTGCTGCATAGCAGACATTGCTAATGCATCACTGTACCCTTTCCCCACTGAGAATCTGCAGCCCCTGCCCCAATGAGCCGTCTATGCCTGTCTGCTCCCTGAGCTGGGCTCTCCAAAACCGAAAGAACAGGCTGAGTAACATGGTCTTGACCAAGAGCCGTAATGTCATAGTGTATCCCCATTGGGCCCCTTCCTTTGCCAGATGCTCAGGCAACCTGACTTGATATCCTGCATAATTCACCAGTGTCATAAACAATCTTCTTCTGAGCTTTGTATCATTTTCAGATTTGATATGTATTTCATTTACCTCTATATTCAAGTTATAATAAGATGCCCAAGCCACTGTAAGCTTGTATGACACTCCAGAACCTTTTATCCTACTTAATTCTGAGCCAACAATCAATATATTTTGGTCATGTTGTCAGCCACCTCAGAATCCATCAGGCTGAGCATATGATAAAATTGCTGTGGGAAAGTTGGAAAATGCTTAATAAAATTCAGGACATACTACATGGCACATCCACAAAATACTAACTAGCATTTCTAGAAGATACAGTTTTATCAAGCCTATCTTGCTGTGTTTGGAAAAGCACATTCTTTGCTGTATGTTCACGTTTCATCTTACTTCCCAGAGGATTTGAAGCAACTCACTGTAAGAACATATACTAAAATAACATCATGATGTAAGTAAGAATAAAATGTCAGGTCTAGAGAAAATAAACAAGAATAAAACAAATAACTCTAGTGTAGGGGTGGTCTGAGAGAGACATAAATATTAAGACCTTGTGGAACCATACACAATTACCTTGGTTGAACCTCAAATTTATAGATATTTTCAAAGTGTTGTGATAGTCAATTTCTAAAACAGAGACATGATTAGTTCTTATTGTCAGGGAGGAAAATCCATACCAGTTATTCAAGGAAAACACAATTTTCCTATAACATAATCCATAATGTATTTTTACAGGGACACTTTGATAAGATATATTTGGTGATAAGGTGGCTATATCTTCCACAGCACACCTACCATGAACTGTATTGTTTCACATGACTACTTCTTGTATTGTTCTATGGTAAAAGCTGAGAGAATGCCACTAAAGCATGATTCAAGGAAGGTAAATCTGGAAGGATTGGAAATCCCAAATCATATGGTCAAAGGGAAGATACAAGTTAAAGGACTATCTATTATTCTAACAATCCTCCATTTATATCTATCTTATCTAAGGTTTTTAAATAAGTTTGGGCAGCAGACAACTCAAAGCATAGTTCTCTGGGGTGTATTTGAAGTGTTCTAAGTGGTTTACTATTGGGCCCATGTATTTTAAGAAGCACATGAGAAGATGTAGGGTATAACAAGGATCTAACCCTGTTGGAAATTAAGGATCTAACCAAGTTTCTTTTCTTTTTTTTTAATTAAAGGGCTCTTTCCATACCTGCACATAAGAAATAAGTTTTACTATACCTTTTTCTTTCATTCATTCTTTCAACAAGTATTTATTGATACCTACTATGCCTTAGACACCTGGGTTGTATCAGTGAACAAAACAAATGTGGCCTCTCCACTAATAAGAGTATAATTTTAATGATGAAGGCAAATGTTAAGCAAGATACTACTTAATTATTTAGTTGCAATTTTGATATGGTCTACTGAAGACAGAGTAGAAAGTAAGCATATAAATGGGAGGTTGAGTCACTATATAACCTTTCTGGTTTGAATCTAGCACCCCTACATTATGGAAGCTATTGCCTTGAAGATGTTAATAGCCTTGTAATTGTAGGTAGCCTTTTCTCTTCTTTAAAAATTTTTTTTAATGTTTTATTTATTATTTTTGAGAGTGAGAGAAAGAAAGAGAAGGGAGAGAGGGAGACACAAAATCTGAAGCAGGCTCCAGGCTCTGAGCTGTCAGCACGCAGCCCCACATGGGGCTCAAACACACAAGCTATGAGATCATGACCTGGGCTGAAGTCATATGCTTAACTGACTGAGCCACCAGGCACCCTGCAGATAGCCTTTTCTAAACTTTACAAACTGCCATGTTCAGTAGCATGCTGTTAATGTGATAATTTTCAAAGTTTTCATTATAGTTTGCTTTGTGTGTGGGCGTTTATTTTTTAAATTGTTTTTAGCAGTGGGAATCTTGCTTAAAAAATTAAACTTACCTTGAGTCCATAAATAGAAAACTGATATGATCTGAGCTGCTTTTGTTTAGTGTTGGGTTATGGGGAGGTGGGAGCTCTGACTCTTTGGGCCTTCCCTGTACTTGGCCATCCCAGTATCATTTCTTTGTGACCCCTGTGGCACTAATTTGAAAACCACTGTTCTGACAGTCTCAACACGGTCTACCATTGCTTATTCATTGGCTCTCAGCTAGCCCCATAAACAGTGTCTACCCTGTCCAATTTGTTCCCAGCTCTGTGGTGGACTCTCTGAACACTTCTTGCACTGACCCAATCTCAGGAACAAACTGGCATCTTCTTTGGATTCATGCAACCAGAACTGAGCCTTCTTCAGTTGCTGTGGATTTCCACCAAGGATTCCTGTTCACAGTCCACTTACTACTTAGATTTCTTACCACCACCCCATTGTTTAGCCCAGATGCTGTCTGCAAATGGGTTGGTGAAGATTATAAAGGAAGTAATTGTATCTATCAACTCAACTAATATGTGTTGAGCTCTAGATCTATGCTCAGCATTGTTCAAGGAACTTAGGGATACAACCACCACCCAAAACAGTGACCCCGATACCCCAAATCCCTGCCCTCTTTGAACTTACCTTATAGTGGAGGGCAGACAGTAAACAAATACATAAGGAACAGTTGTGTGACAGATGATGATCAGTTCTTTGGGGAAAAAAAAATAAGCAAAGAAGGATAAGAGTGGGTTGGGGTGAGGGAGGCAAAGTTTATTTACTATTTTAAAGAATGAGATCAAAATATACCTCATTAAGAAGGTGACATGTGAGGAAGGCCAGGAAGAACATCCCAAACAGGAAATGGCAGTTGTGATAGTACTTAGCTAGGGGCCTCACATGTTTGGAAACAACAAAGGGGCCAGTGTGGCTAAAGGCAAGTGAATTAGAGATGAGATCAGAAAAGTAGCCGAGAACCAGATCATGGACAACCTTGTCAGCCGTTGTTGGGACTTTGGTTTCTACTCTGAGGGAGGGCTTCGTAGAAGTGACATAATCTGACACCTCTTGTAAAAGGATTGCTTGGGCTGCTGTGTGGAAAATGGAATAGAGGAGCTAAAGACAGGTGCAGGGGCATCATTTGGAAATGGTGGCCACAAAATGAGGGTAAATAAAGAATGTGGAGGGAAGATAATTTGCTCAAGTAGTTTCCTTCATCTGTTCCATTTGATAAAACAATGGTAGAACTTAGCAGGTAGGGTCCTAATAGAGAAGAAATAAAAAGTCAGATTTATCTGAGATAGTAAATGGGTATTGATTTAATTAATGAAAAGGGAAATATTGGAAGATGTTTGAGTTCAGGGTATGAAAGATGACCCTATGACTCAACAAATCTATTGTTAGTGGATGCGAAAGCATAAGTTAAAAATGTCAGAATACAAATAGAGGGAAAAGTCAAGCATGGAGTTTTCAATTTGAGAGTTTCAGATATATAGAGTTCTGTATGCTTTATAAAATATTTATTTAATATACATATATGCATGCAAATGACTACCTCTTTCTTGATCTTTCCCAGAATCTTACTGTAGGTGCAATAGAAAAATAACAGCTTAAAGGAGTTAGATAGTATTCATTTTTCTGTTTAATGCCATTTATGGAATGCCCATCATGTTATGAGAAATATTCTAGATACTTCAGATATAAATGTGGATAAATCATTTTTTCCCCTCTTAAAACACCCACAGTCTAATGGAAAATAGGGAATAAATAAAGAAACTCTACTGTAGTGTGGTACACAGAAGGGGTTACCTAACTGTCATTGAAGGAGAATTGAATCAAAACATCCCTCATACATTCTTGAAGGATGAGTAAGGAAGCGAACAGTTGAGGTGGGGAGGGAGGAGATTGCAAGCAGAAGAAACTTCATGTGCCAAAGTACTGAGAGGTGACATCACCTGGCCTATTTACTGTTTGAAAGCAGAGATGCACAGAGGTCAGAGAGTGTCTTGTCTTTGGAACCAAGGTATATCATCTAGTGTAGAAAAACACCCAAACCTTTTAATGACCTTCAGGATGTATTTTATATCATTATTATCCAAACTGTAACAGTTTGACAGTAAAAAGGGGTGCTGTTAGTCGTTACACTGCAACAGGTATAATTTAGGACTGTGCTGGCAAACCCAGGCATTCGGTCATCCTAATGATAGCTGTTTTCCTACAAAAAGTTGCCATAAATATACTTATTGGTGGTGCAAATATACTTACTTAGAGGATATACTATATATATCCTCTATAAAAATATATTTTAAAGAAAGTAAACCAAAATAGTAGATTTAGAGACTTAGTAGAAGGGATAACTACTTTTAGATGGAAGATCAAGGAAAGTTTTTCTGAAATAAAGACTTTTGAGCCAAGGCTGGGATGACCAGGAGCCAGGCATGGGACTGTCCATGGTGGGAGGGTTCCAGGAGAGGGAAACATCAAGAGTCCTGTGATGGGAGTCCCTCTGGCCTAGTAGAGAAAACCTGTCTCTCTGGAATATGAAAAACCAGGGGAGCTTGGGAGGAGATTAAGTGTGAGACATAGGCAGAGGCTCGTTCATATCCAGCCACGCAGGTATGGTGAGGAATTTGGGTTTTACTCTGTGTCTCATGTATTAGTTTCCTGGAGCCGCCATAACAAGGCACCACAGGCTGGGTGTCTTAAGCAACAGAAATTCATTTTCTCATGGTTCTGGAGGTCGAATGTCTGAGATCAAAGTGTCAGCAGGTTTGGTTTCTTCTGAGGGCTGTGAGGGAAGAGGCTGTTGTTACAAGCCCCTCTCCTCGGCTTGTCCATGATTGTCTTCTCCCTGTTTCCTCACAGTGTCTTCCTCCTTTATGTATCTGTGTCCAAATTTCCTCTTCTTATAAGGACATCTGTCATATTGGATTATGGCCCACTCTATGACCTAATTTTAACTTAATTACTTCTTTGAAGACTCTGTCTCTAAATATGGTCACATTCTAAGTTCTTCAGAGGGTTAGTACTTCAAAATATGCATTTTTGGAGGGACATAATTCACCCTTTAACACCCCAGTAAGTTTTTTTAAGAACTGTGGGGATGTTTGATTAACTGAACAAGAGTTTTTAAAACTCAGTTTTAAATGGAGGTTGAATAAAAATAGTTATATCCAGTTAGTATGGAGGTCATGGTGTAAAATATAAGCTTTAAATGGAGGACAATAAGTCTTACATAGAGAGCTGTATTAACATTTACACACACAAAATGAGCAAATCAGAGAACTCTAGATGCTGGCGAGGATGGGGAGAAACGGGCACCCTCCNCACTGGGTGTTATATGGAAACCAATTTGACAATAAACTATTTGTAAAAAATTAAAAAAAACATTTACACACACACACACACACACACACACACACTCCTTAAGGGGAGCCACTATTCAGGTGTTGAATGTCTAGACATCAGAATAGTCTGTACATGACATCCATGAAATCTTGAATTGTTGCCCAAAAAAAGTTATTTAAGAGCTTCTGAGGACACAAGTATCTGAAGTGATACTGGTAGGAATCACCAATTTGATAGGAATGACCAAAGATGACTGTCTTTTGTTCTTGAGGTATAGACAAAACATAAGGAATTATGCCAGTCCTAGTCTAGTGATTGAACTGAGTCTTCCAGGCTCTGGTAATCACCAGCACCCATGACTTCATAGTGTCCAGGGCTGTCTCACAGATAGTGATCAGCAGAGATTTGGGACAATTTTAGTTTTACTGGAAAAAAAAAAGATGAGTTAGTATAAACATTGGGAACATACATACACACAATTTCCATCAAGGGAAAGCACATAATTCCAAAGATCATTTGACAGACTTTTATAAATTAAAAAAAGACTGTAGTGTTTCTCAGCATCTGTTTTATGAGAGATGCTTGTTTTACATCCAATAGAGAAGACCAACTACTAGTTTTTCACTATTGGAACATTTCTCCACTTAAAATGTTTGGCCTATGTGGGGTTGAAATATATGGTTTCTAAATTTCCATCCAGGGCTAATATCCGTGATTTGGTATGTTGCTAATAGTTGGGCAACTTCCTGGAATCAGGGTTACCGTTTTAAATTTATATCAGCACAGACACCAACTGAATATGACACCAACACACTAAGCTGTCTTATAGATCTTATATCACTATGCCTTAATATTGGCAATTATTTTCAATATTCGTTTCCCAAAGAAGGAGATGAGTTTGTATTATCAGATTAGATCAGTGGAGAAAAATGGGATTTTAAGTAAACACACACACACACACACACAAACACACACACACTGCTATAGTGTATCAAGTGGGTTTTTAAACTGAGGTGGAACAAAATAATCCCTGTCGATTTTGCTAGATGGAAATCATAAGTGACAAAAACCTTATCTTCTGTTCTCATCACAATAATCTAATGCTGTAGAGTTTACTGCATCTACATTTCATTTGATTTTCACACAGGGTTTTTCTAGTTAATGTCTTATAGATGGACAAACAAATGTTAGAGGAGTGTCTTGTTCAAGGTCACGTAGGTGAACACATGTTGAGCATCTATGTGGAAAAGAAAATAAAACTTAGTTGACTTTATTAGTATAGTGCTCATTAGAGTCTCCTTAAAAATCTCCCTTTGTTATCAACTGATACATATTACAAAAATTCAACTGAGAGCTTTTGAAATGAACTCTATTAGTAATAATGATAATGACAGTTAATTTTGTTAAGCATTAACAATACATTTTGTTATGTATTAGTATATGTATTATGTATTAGTCACAATATACTAAGAATTCCATATTTGTCATCTAATTTACTCAATTTGAGCATATGTCTTTCTCTGGAAATAGGAATGCACAGTTTTAATTATTTGCAGTATATCTTTTTACACTGAAATTATGAAATATCAAAGTAATATGGAAGTAGAGGTTTTCTGTATCAGGATAGGCTAGAATTTTCTATGATAATAAACACCCAGTAAGTCTTATGGCTTAAAATAGCAAATTGATTTCTTACTCATCCTACATGTCCATCACTAACATTATGGGAACTCTTCCACATCATCCTTACTTGGTGATCCAGGCCAATAGGGCAGTCACCATCCAGTACACGGCTGACCACCGTGGTAAAAGGAAAAAGAAGGTGGTGGGTCATACTTTTGTCTTGAATTCTTTCTACATAGAAGGGATGCTAGCTACTTTGACCAAACCAAGTCACATCTACACTAAGCATCAAAGAAATGGGGAGTGCAGTCTCACCCATGTGCACAAGTACCAGAAATATGTGGTTGCAGGTACTGATGCCTGCCTGTAAAGCAGCACGAAAACAAGACAGATAGCACTTCCACTTCTAGAATTACCTTCTTTACAAGAAATAGGCATCTGCCTAATCCTTCTTCATTTTTTAAATGTTCATTATTTTTGAGAGAGAGAGAAAGAGAGAGGGAGGGAGGGAGAGGGGGAGAGAGAGGGAGACACAGAATCTAAAGCAGGCTCCAGGCTCTAAGCTGTCAGCACAGAGCCCAATGCAGGGCTCAAGCTCACAAAGTGTAAGATGATGACCTGAGCCAAAGTTGGAGGTTGAAGTAACTGAGCCACCCAGGCACTCCTACCTATCCCTTTTTCAGAATTTCTTTCTTCATTCAGAAACTCTGCAATGAGTGCCCACTATGCAAAGAAAAAAATAAATAGGGTCTTGCTCAATTATTCTGAACTTGAAATTTCAATCTCAATTCTAAAAGGGCATAGATTTGATTTTACTTATTCATTCAACTATTCACCAAATAAATATTGAACACTGTGGGATTTTTCTCTGACAACAATCAGTTCTCCAGTTCTCCACCACCAATGGGGCTTCAATTCTATTCCATTCTGACACTACCTGGAGTTAACACAGACTCCCCAGGTCAAGGGCTCAGCCCCACATGACAGCCCCCTGCTTCAGATACCAGCTGCAGATGTGGTGCCCAGGCTGCCTTCATTTCTGTCTAGTTATCTTCAAATTGGAGATTCTCATAATTCCCTCCTCAGTTCAATAGCTTGCTAGAATGACTCACAGATCTCTAACACTTAAGATTTCTGGTTTATTTTATAGGATTCAATTCAAGAATAGCCAAATGGATGAGATGTAGAAGGCCCATCATGGGAAGAAGGAGGGCACAGAGTTTTCATGCCCTCTCTTGGCAGGTGATGTTCCTGGCACACTGATGTGTTCACCTACCTGGGACACCTCCTCACACTCCATCTAAAATTCAGGGGTATTATTGAGGCTTCATTGGCAAGATTGATTAAATTATTGGCCACTGGTGATTGAACTCAATCTCTAGACCCACTCCCCAACCTGGAGGTTGAGCATGGGACTGAAAGTTCTAACCCTTTCGGGCCACCAGCCCACATCCAAAAGCTCTCTAGGCCATCTTCCTCCATGGGCCAGCTCATCTGCACACACAATCTGAGGATTTTAGGTGTTCTGTGCCAGGAAGCTGGGAGACAAGCCACATATATTATTTTTTTTTTAAATTACCACAAACATACATGCCAAGCTCAGCTCAGGGCACTGAGGATGCAAGGATGAATACAGTAGACAGTCCGTGTCCTCATGGAATTTTATGTGAGGCAAACTCACTGAAGGGGAGATCAACCTAAAGAAGTTCGTGAAAGTTGAAATATAAATAAAAGTGAACTTCTATACTCATAAGCAGTTACCTCCATATACAAATAACATCGAGGAGTAAACTGGGAGCAGGAAGGAGGTGCTGGGTGTGGGATGGAGAGGGAAATCAGAGAAGCTGGTAGTGCATTTTCAATAACCTGAATCACTTTAATCTTATGTCTTTAATGTAGTCTCGGGTTGGTATATTTTTCAGGGTGCTAGATGCAGGGGCCAAGAGAGTTTAGCCAAATAGCGAAGATGCTTTTCCATCCTATCCCAGGGTGCAATCTAGATTATACTGTTCATGGAAAATAATACATGTGGAATAATACATACAGTTTTATACCTGGATTAATGAATGCATGAATTGATAGATTGCTAAACAAATATATAAACTGATGAATTATTAAGTAAAAGGTGAAAGATTTATATGATCTGAAGAGAAACCAGAGTATTGATGATGAATTATTAAGTATAAACTAGTTATACATGGGAACATTTTAGTATTTACTTTCTTCCTTTGAATTTTGAATTTAGGAGCTTTGCATTATTCTTAAGAAATCTGAAAACCTTCTTTAAGAAATGATAAAAATCCATGAACAGAATATTTATCTACAGTGCTCACACCTTCTTACTTTCATTCTGGTCCTCTCATCTCCTTGACTTTCCCCCATCTCTAGACAGGAAGTTGTTTAGTTCTACTGAACTTGTAACCCTGATGGTTTTTATTGAATTGATCTACTCACAAATATTTTTTTCCATGTGACCACAGCATATAAGAATGTGAAGGTTTTTTTTATCACCCAAGAAGGAAGAGTGCATCTCAAATATTTTATAGCACTGTGTGGATATTTTACACCTTTTGAGGGAACCCTTCCATCTTGTAAAAACATTGTCATGATAAGGTCGGGTCCCTTTGGATCAACATTGTGAATAAAACATCACGCTCCGATATGTGGCTCAACCATGTTTGATTTTCCAGAATGTGACTGGGTACAGAATTTACTTTCTCGGAACCTTATTTTATCCATGTTTAGAGTTATTGTTATTGTTTTTAAGATGCCATCTCTGTTTTTGGGGCTAAGGTCACAAAACAAAATTGTGTGTTGGAGTAAGGTACATTTGCCTACGTTTGTCAGATTAAGTTCATGCTGTTTATGGGCCATCAGCCAATTTAGACACAGCTGGTGTATGAGGCTTTGGATAGGCTATATGAATATTCAGCTGGTTTCAAATAACATAAATAATAATGTTCTTTCCGTTTTTACATAAATGGGAGTTTGGCAGACATTGCCACAGCAGCCCTTTGTCCTGTGGGCTCTAAGTGGAACTCTCATCTGGTAGACAGTGAAAGGGAAGAAGCCTTTTGCATTGCTCATGGTTACAGAATTGTGAGGTCATTGTTGAATTTGAGACAAGATGAGCTCTCTCCTGAGGGTGTGATTGTGTAATTTTTATAAAGTTTTCATAAACTGAATATGTAGGCTTGTAACTAAAGTTAGAATAAGACTATACTTCTAGCCACTTCACTCTATGGAGAGCTGAATTCAATGGAAATCATGCAAGAAATTTGTTAAAAATTATTATAACTAAAGTTAGAATAAGACTTTACTTCAAGCCACTTCACTCTATGGAGAGCTGAATTCATTGGAAATCATGCAACCAATTTGTTAAAAATTCTCAGTTCTTTGAAGAATAAATATGTCATGGTTTTCTTTTTTTCCAGTAATCTCTTTTAACCATACTATGTCAGATATACGCTTCTATGGCCCTAGCTAATCTTGAAAAAATTCTATAATTTCTCATCTATTTCATTTATTAAAACTTAGCCCAGTACATTTTAAAGCTTTCATCTCTTATCTAAGTTAACCCCATCTCCCATCCAGATCCCCACAGAGTAGACTTTTGACTTTGAGGCCAGGCTCCTTGGGGTTTGGCATGCTTGGCAGTGGGGAAGAGGTCTTGGTAGGAGTGGGGAACATAGGATGTTTTTATTGTTCATACTGCTGGTGGAAGGCACCTCAGTGTTACTCTGCTTGAGTTTCTTCCATTCACTGTTGATGTACTTGTTTTTCCTCAAGTGCTCTGTGCTTTCCCACCACACAGGGATCACATTTGTCTTGGTCCCACTGCCTCTTTGAAAGACCCCTCAGAAGTGCAGCCTAGTTGACCCTGAGCCTGGTCGCCAGCCCATTAGTACCTTCTCATGGTTCAGACACACCTGCTTGTTCGACCTAATAACTGTGAATGTCTTCCTTCTCACCTCCCCACCATTCTTGTTGTGGTAGAACCATAGGAACTAGTGAGGATCTCTGGGACTCCAGAGTCTGTGAGGAATCGAGATGAGGTAGCCTCATCCTTCAGTCCTCAGACATGATCTCTCTTAGCTCTACTGTCATAGCTGTGATGTCTGGCCTGAGCCTTCCAAAATTTCTAGGACAGAAACAAGCACCAGTAATTATGGTTGCATCTCTCTCCATATTTCAGGGTAACATGTTGGACTCTTTTAAGAAGCCTCTTATTATGACTGCTTTGAAAGTAGCAGTGGGCTAGGCCTGCAGATTCACTAGCCTTGCAAGCATTTAGTTAGCAATTGTAAGTGATTGTAAGCGAAGATTACCACTGCTTCTTACTGAAGCCAGGTGCTAATTCATGAAGGGAAGAAGAAAAATCTCTCCATCAGATCTATATTTCCCATAAAAAATCCAGTTCCTTCCATCTGTCCCCAGAATGATGGTCAGTGGTTGTTGGGTAAATTCTATCACTACCCAGTAAGCCCTGGCTGCGGAAGGTGTCTGTCTCCAATTTATGGCAATTTATTGGTGGCTCTGTGTGGCTCTTGGGGACAAGTGTCAGATATTAGAAAAGTTCTCACTTATTCTGCTAACTGCTTTTTTTGTCATAAGTCTCCCACTGTTCCATGACTAGCTATAGAGAGAATGCAAGAGATGTAATACATTTTTGTATTTCCTGTCCTTGATGTTGAATACGGCAGTCTATTTTCCAACGAGCTGTTTTTAAGATTTGAGTACGTTAGATACACTAAAGCTATCAGCATAGATGTGAAAAGGGATGCTGGCAAATTGCGTTTTGATCTTTCAAGGCCTGCGAATGATTTCAGTTAGTTCACTCTTTAGTGGCATCCCACGAAGGCTAGCATTTCACCTAGAGAGGGAGGCTTTGATGTGCTGTTCATGTACAGTGAACAGTTTCTTAAAGATGGCATTCTCTAGTCAGTCTTTCTACCCGCAAAAGAGAAAAAGGAACTGAGGAATTAGAGAACTGCCAACAGGTGGGAGAACATCCAGGATCTTTGGTGGGATTCTTGCTTTGCCATGTCTGCCAATGCCACGTTATTTGATTTGTGAATGCAGCTGATAGTATCCTCTGTTTATCGAACATTCATTGTGCACCAGATACTGTACTAAGGGTTTTGTAACATTGTGCTGCCTTGTACTCATGTAGGAGGTAACAGCAGATGCTGGTGGGTAAAAGAGATTACTTACAAAAGTTAGTTTTTCAATTCTGTGTAAATAAGCTTGCAATTTTTAATTACACGAATCTCTAATAATAATAAATTTTATAGCAAATTATTTGCAGTCTAATATTCAAGGCTGGATAGTGTGTGTGTGTGTGTGTGTGTGTAACTTTTTATTGGTATCCATAATGACTTCTGGAAAAGTCTAGTATTTTCTCTCAATCTCTGGTGAGCTGAAACTATATCCTTTATAGGTTTATTAATTCATACTGTCTCCAGGGTTCTGTAATGCTTCTGGTACCCAGTTTTCAAGGTAGATTTCATTCACTGTGGAAAGCCAGCCACTTTCTTATCAGGTGAATGTAAGTAGTCACATTTGCTGACTTGGCAACTTGAGGATTGAGGCACATGTCTGATTTCTTTTTTCAATGCAGAGAAGCTAGAGTGCCCTGCTTACAGAGCGGAGCCCAGGCATTCACAAAGATACTTAGCAAAGCTTCAGGTTTTTAATTCAAATAGCAACCATCAGCAGACTAGGAATTTTTAAGTTCAGAATTTGGTAGTGAGGTTCAGTGTATTTACAGTCAGCTGGCTCATTTGTACATAGTGGAAAGCACTGCATCATTTCTGGATCTCTTAGATGGTCTTTTATTTTTCACTTATTTTTTAAATTTGAAAAAAGCTTTGAAGTTTTTATTTAAATTTCAGTCAACATACAGTGTACTGTTTCAGGTGTATAATGTAATGATTCAACATGTACATACAACACCCAGTGCTCATCACAAGTGCCCTCCTTAATCCCCATCACCTATTTCACCCATCCTCCCACCCACCTCCCCTCTGATAACCATCAGTTTGTTCTCTGTAGTTAAGAGTCTGTTTCTTGGTTTGCCTCTCTCTTTTTTCCCCTTTTGCTTGTCTGCTTTGTTTCTTAAATTCTACATATGAGTGAAATCGTATGGTATTTATCTTTCTCCTACTGACCTATTTTGCTTAGTGCAATACTCTCTGGGACCACCTGTGTCATTGAAAATGGCAAGATTTCATTGTTTTAATGGCTGAATAATATTCCACTCGTGTGTGTGTGTGTGTGTGTGTGTGTGTGTGTGTGTATGTGTATCACATCTTCTTTATCCATTCTTCTACCAGTGCACATTTGGGCTGCTTCTATAGCATTATCTTTGATTGTCTTTTAAATGAGGAAAGATTCCAACAAGCTTATCCCTACAAGTTGCCAAAGTCTGTCTAGAGATAATTGCTAAGATACAGATAGAGTTTATAAAATCAGGAAATGTATACAAGGAGGTCAGTTTCTATAATGGTTTCTAATGAGACAGGTGCATTGAGCTCTTGAGGATATTTATTATATACTTCTTGTATGCACACTATTATATGAAGGAAATAAAACTTGGCTTTAGCTCTGTAGGGACTTATTTACCAGAGAGCGATTCAAACCCCCACTCTCACAGAAAGCTATTTGCACATGTGCAAAACTGGAAAAAAATAAAACCACGTGAAAACTTAGTAGTTAAATATGATTGTTTCTTTTACTTCTATTCTGGACCATTGCTTTTGTCAAGTGCTCCCCATGTGAATGCAGGTCACCACTTGTGGAAGAGGCATGCTGGCTATAGTGGAGGAAGCAGCTTGGTGAAATCCTGAAACCCTGAGAAATCCTGACCTTAAATGAAATTCAGCATTCACATATCCTCATTGAAAGCGACTGGACTAGTTAGATGGCTCACGACTTCCATGTTGAACCTTCTGTCTCTGTTAAGCACAAGGCTAGCCCACAGAAAAGGAGGGCAGTATCATACCACCTCCAGCACAGACTCCTTCATCTACTAACTGTGTGGCCTTGAAGGTTTAGTATACAGTCTATAAATCTCAGTTTCCTCTTCGCTGGAAAGGGCCTAATAGTCACAAGTTTTTGAGAAGATTCATGGCATAATCGTATTATGTAAAACTCATTGGGGTGTTTTGTTTATATGGGGGGTGCTCGATAAATGTTAAAATTACAATTATTACAGTTGTTTTAATTTTCATTTTTAGCTGAGGAAACTCAGGTTCAGAAAGGTTAAGTGGTTTTCCCAGGATCACGCTTAGTGGAAAAGCAGCAATGTGAACACAGCTTTTTCTGCCTCCAGATCGAGTGCTCTTTCTACTGTGTTCTCATTTGTAGCCACTGACAGCACATTTTCTAAGTTCTGACTGTGTAGGGACTCTGTTGGGTATTGACCAACAAGGAAGACCGAGTCCCTTTCCTCTTGGTGCTCACATTCCAGCTACGTCCAGCACTGCTCCCCATGTCTTGTCGTCGCTGACATTCAGGACCGGGATTCCTGAGTCCCCACCATGCTCCAGGCCATTCTGTAACACAGAAAGAGTGAGGCTGTCTCAAGCCGACATTATGGGAAGGAGGGCTTCGTACGAGCAGAAATGGCCCGATGTCTCGTGCGGCTTGAGAGAGCAGTTACAAGTGACAGCTGCAGCAGTGAGTGGGGAGGACACGCTGACCGTGGCTCAGATAGTATTGGCAGCATCAGCAGATATTACCCTACACAGTCCCCACCATTACTTAGCTTGGTGGTCAGAGATTCTCATGCAGAATCTCTGGGTTTGTATCTTACTCTGCAGCTGATACATTATTATATGATCGTGCATAGATTACTTAAGATCTCTGGCATAGGTTACTTAAGGTCTCTGTGCTTCATCTTCCTCATGTGCAAAATCAGGCTCACAGTACCTGGTTTCATGGGTACCTCACAGCCAGGACTGCTTTGTGGACAGAAAATATTCAGTTAGTGTTTGTTAGCATTAATGCATGTCTAGTGCAGTGTTGTTTCACTTTATTATAACATCATGCCTGGGAGACAGACATTAATATCTCCACTGAACAGGTGAGAACCAAGTTTGTGTGACTAATCATTGCCACAAATAAGAGTTGAGGGTTAGCCATCTGAGATTCCAACCTATGCTTTAGGCTCTATGCTGAACTGCCTTCCAAGTAGCTTGAAGGGCCTGGGCTCAGTGTTTAAAGACAAAAATGTGGAGTCAGATGATCTTTGTGTTCAATAGATTCTGTTCAGGGTTTTAAGTGTTCTAAGAGAGATGCAGAAATCAAGTGCCCTGGAGCATGGGTGGGTGGGGAACACTGGAGAGAGACTATAGAACAAGACTAAAGAAATTGGCATCTGAGGTGTAGGATAGATGGTGGGAAGCTCATGGTTATTAGATTTGGATAGACACAGGAGAGAATTCCAGCTCAGCTCACATCCTAGGCTTACCATCTGTGTGGATCTGGGGCACAATTGATAAGTAAATTGCTTAACCTCTTTGAGCCTCAGAATCCTAAACCCTAAACCCTAAGGAAGAAGAAGGAAAAAAGACACAGAGAGAAGGAGGGAGAAAGCAAGAGATAGGGATTGTAATGTTTGACTTCTGTCACAATAAGGCACTGAGTGACATTTGATAGGTACAGCATCATGCACAGTGCCAATGCAGATTTCCATCTCCTGTACCATGGATGGCAGACAGAAGTGAGCCTTTGTTTGATGGGGAAAAGCTGTCTAGATGGTGGGAACATCAGCAGCAGAAGTGTAAAAGGAGAAATCATTGGAGTGTGTAGAAAATGGAAAATAGCACAAACCTATTCTAGTACAAATCACACAGATTACATGGTTCATGCTTAGCAAAGAAGCATGAGGTGAGGATGGAAAGGAAGCTGGTTTTCATATATAGGCTGTTCTTCTAGAACACTTATTATCTATAGAACCCACTGAGTATTTGGGTGAGGAAATAACAAGACAGACACCGGGCTTTCGGGTGAGTTATGTATCTTCCACATCTAGGGCACAGTGATTTGGAGACAAGGGGCATCAGCATGGAGGGACAAAGAGCTGAAAACAAAGAGATCTATTGGGATAGTGTGGTCAAGGTTAAATTTAAGCAGTGGCCCTGATAATACCAAGAAAAAACAAAGCGATTAATAGAGTAAAACGATCATATCACTTAGCTATGCTGGAAGCAAAGAACCCTTAAGACAACATAACTTTGTGACTTAGAAGTTTGAAAACTCTCTTCTAAAGCTTTCCTGTGAACAGTAACATCTTTAAGAATTTGCCTAAGGTGGGGCGCCTGGGTGGCTTAGTCGGTTGAGTGTCCGACTTTCGCTTAGGTCATGATCTCGTGGTTCATGGGTTTGAGCCCCGCGTCGGGCTCTGTGCTGACTGCCAGCTCGGAGCCTGGAGTCTGTTTCAGAGTCTGTGACTCCCTCTCTCTCTGACCCTCCCCTGCTCACGCTGTCTCTCTCTCTCTCCTAGAAATTAAAAAAAAAAAACAAACATTAAAAAATTAAAAAAAAAAGAATTTGCCTAAGGAAAGCAGGTTTATTTGGCTGAAGAAACGGCACAAGATACTTACAGGATGGTGAATAGTTTGAAAATAAATTCAAATTAACAAGTGACAAAATGAGAAAGAAAGATGCAGAAATTGGTTGGGGCAGGGAGTTCAAAGCAGTGGGCGTATCAGGATGGGAGACAGGTTCGTTTCAGTGACGGGGCTGCTCTTTGTGCCCTTGGCCGCTGTGGAGGAACAGCCAGTAGTGGGGCTGACTCAGGTGCCTCTTACTTCTCTTTCAATGGCCAAGTGAAGTGTCTGGAAGTAATCTCCAATTAACACACCTTCCTGGATTTCTGCATATAGGGGTTCTTAAAGGTATAATTTGTTTTCCAAAATGGAAACTATTGCTCCTGATGCTAGGCACTTAGAAATTAGATTTTATGTAAGTGGTTGTAAATTTTAAACACTCCTTTCCCTGGATTCTAGGAGGACAGCTTTCTGTGTACTTCTGAAGCATGTCTTTGCAGTTTGCTGAAAGGTCAGTATCTGTGGAAAGGAATACATATTGGAATATTGCCAATATTTGGGGAATATTGCCTCAAACATTTGTTTGGTGGACCTCTCCCCCTCTTTGCATCTTTTCTATATATATTGAAAAATAAACAGACTTATGTCCCCAGTATTAGCTGAACATGGTACAACATGAAGGCACTGGAAAGGTTTCCTTCAAATGCATTTGCTCCAGTGAGATGATTTATTTAGCAGCACCCCAGATTCTGCTGTGGACTCATTTATTCTAGCAGTGGGGTTGATTTGAGATCTCAGCAGAGGCCATAGGCATGGGGGTATTTATTGTACCTCATGCAATGTTTCATTATCAACACTGTTTAAGCAAAAGCCTCGGTGAATCCATAAGCATCTCCATAAGTATTTTTGTATTTATAAGTCAATATTTGTGACTAAATGAAATAATATATTGACAGTAGGTGTTCTGTAAAGTTCAGGAGAGTGAATATGCACAAGAATATTGAATATGGTATAGATGTGTCTGGCACTGAGTGACCACATCATTCTGCAAACAGAAGCCTTCCTTACATTATCTAGCTTCAGGGAGCTCCATGGTGGCAGAGCTTGAGGAATGCCAGAATCCTCTATGCTAGTCTTCTAGTCTTCTGGGTCTGTCTTCCCTCCTGACTGTTCTGTGGAGAAAAGCTGACTTATTCCTTTGGTATGTGCAAACTGAAGAATGGGTAAAATTCGCCTGGCTCATCTTTGTGTCCCCCTTCCATAGGACAATGCTTCGGTGAAATGTACCTTAGCTGCAACTAATGCTGTTGGTACTTTGCCCACCTGTGTTCTCTTTACCTTTCTTGAGGTCACTTGTGGACAGTTTGCAGACTGATAACTGCTTGCACTTGAGGTGCTCTCTCTCTATGGGTGACTGGATAGCCATGCTCAAGACAGGCCAAGTCTTAGAAAGTTGGACCACTTAGCATTTTCTTTGGTTCATTGCAGAAGAAATTATATGAAGCTGGAGTAATTCATACATCTATAATTTGAGTGGAAAGAGAAAAAGAGATGAGGCATGTGAGTGATATGCTGTTTAAAATAATACTAAGTGGAACATTTTGTTTTCCTAAGCACGATCAAGAGTATAAGTTGAAGGAATTGTGATCTGGAATAATGTACACAGAGTTATACCTTCTGCTCTCTCATTGGTTCACAACTTGAAATTGTCTTTTTTCCCCCCTTTAGTTGATCTCCACTATAAGGCAGAATTAATCAACCCTTGTGAATTATCAGATAACTTGGATATAGAAATAATGAGAGTTAAGGGGCACCTGGGTGGCTCAGTTGGTTAAGCGATCATGACTTCAGCTCATGATCTCACAGTCCATGATTTTGAGCCCCATGTTCAGGCTCTGCACTGACGGCTCAGAGCCTGGAGTCTGCTTCAGATTCTGTGTCTCTTTCTCCCTTTGCCCTTCCCCCCAGTCTCACTTTCTCTCTCAAAATAAAGACATATAAAAATAAGAAAAAAAAAAACAAGAAAAATGAGAGAAAAATTTTTAAAAATGTTTATTTTTGAGAGAGAGAGACACTGTGTGGGCAGGGGAGGGGTAGAGAGAGAATACCAAGCAGGCTCCAGGCTCTGAGCTATCAGCACAGAGCCTGATACGGGGCTTGGACCCATGAGACGTGAGATCATGACCTGAGCTGAAGTCAGACGCTTAACCGACTGAGCCACCCAGGCACCCCAAGAATGAGAGTTTTTAATAATGAGAGAGAGAGAGAGAGCGAGCGAGCACGAGAGAGCGCAGCAGGGGAGAGGGGCAGAGGAAAAGAGAAAGAATTTCATGCAGTCTCCATGCTTAGTGTGAAGCCTGATGCGGGGCTCAATCCCACGACTCTGGGATCATGACTGGAACCCAAATCAAGAGTCAGATGCTCAACTGACTGAGCCACCCATGCTCCCCAAGGTTTTTATTTTAAAAAGTCAAGAAATCTGGGTTGTACAGCAGGACTTGGGAGTAGGCTGGTCAGTAGGGGTAGCATTGTAAATAATCAGTAGCATCTGCTCGTTTAAAATATTAATTCGCATCTTAGCTGAAGTAAGTAATGACCTCTGCCCTTAGAAGATCAAATTGGAGATAAGAAAATTTTTACAAATGATATAATCAATTTACATGCAATAATCATAGTACTGTGTGACATTAGTTGAGAAAATAGGTGGTGGTAATGGGGTAGTCAAGAAGCTTGCACTTATTGGACTCTTAACTCAGGGCTTATGTGCTGTAGGTATTAATGTTCCCATTTCACAGATGAGGACAGTAAGAATCAGATATTTAGGGTTAAGTACCTTACCTAAAGGGGCACCAGTGGCATTATACCTCATGTTCAGGGCTCAACTGAGAAAGCTGTTCTCTCTACTGTAGACCAGCTTGTCTGGTGGAAATATCCCAAAGGATCTAGTTGAGTTATAGTTCCGTGGAGGAGAGGAAGGTAATGTGGCAGTTAGGTGATGGGAGATTGTCTCAAGAACACTGAAGTTCACAAATTCTTAGAAACAGAAGAACTTGGGGATCCAGGAAGTCAAGGAAGCCATTGGGGTAGAAGGAAGAGTGTGAGCTTGGGAATGAGGGAGAGATGGGGGAAGTCGGGCTCTGTGGCGCTGGTTGGTGGAGGAGTTTGCAATCAGCATATGGTTCAGGTGGAATGCAGTGACACTTTGGAATTATTTTTCCGAGTCAGATGCTAGAGAACAAAAATGAGTAAAAGCAAGCCTTCAGTCTGAAGAAGTTGGCAGTTGAGTGCCTTAAATTTTAGTCTTAGGCCTTGTTGAAAAGTGGTCTGATTTTTGTGTTTGATCTGTAAGAGTCTCAAGAATGAGGAAGGATGATGGCATTACTGAAGTAGTAGATATGGAATCAGAGTCTGATTACAAGGGATAAAAGATTCTGAGATCACTGGATAATAAACTTCTGCAGAAACAAATGCTATGGTAATACAGATGTAAGGCAGCTGGAAGTTTGACAGGGGCCTTAAATTAGGAAAAAGAGGGAATATGCTTTTGAAGTGTGGCTGGGAAGTAGTGTTTGGACTTAGCAGACTTAGGCATGACCGAGATAGGCAGGTTTGAACATATGCTATTAATTCTTAACCTTGAGATATCTTTCCAGTAATTGGGAGAATGGAAGAATTTTTCTTTATGTATTCCTTCCAGCTTTATATTTTCTTATTGTTAAATGAAGTGGAAACCAATATCAGGAGGAGTTCAGCATATCAGTTAGATATCCTGGGTTCTTTCATGCACTAGTCAAAATCCTTGGAGTTGCTGAATTGTAAAATATGAGATACCAATTCAAGATCTATGACTCAAAATCTAAGTGTGGAACAGGAAAGATGGATTACAGGCAGTGCCAATGTTTCCAATATGTGACATAAAATATTTACAATTTGAATTGCTCGCTTTACCCTGTGATTCAACGATGCTCGATGCATATTTCTGTTATAGCAGGTTTACCTTTGTTCTGAAGTGGTGGGATTACTTTTCTGTCTCCACCAACTGGTCTTCCTCTTTGATTTCTTGGCACTTAAAACAAGATGTGTCTTATGGTTTAAGATCTATACACGTTTGGATCAAGGAATGCCCAAAAGAATAAATAGTAAACCTTTCCTTTACAGTTATAGTTTGTAAAGCAGGTATAAATATAATCCTTGCTAATGAAGCACTTTGGCAATTCTCTATAAATTTGCTGTAATACAATATGCCAAAAAGATTCAACAGCCTTCCTTGTTTAACTCTGGCTACTGGACCTTTAGTCATGTGATACACATTTTTTTTGAGCATCAGCTTTATGGCAGATAGTAGCTAAACATTAGGAGCTGTCTTCACCTGTTTTAAAACACTATTGATACAGAAGCATATGTGTTGAAACATACTGAAAGCCTGGGGTATAAGGCAATGCTGTCGTTCTGTGGTCTCAAAGGAAGAGTCACTGTTAAATGAGGTTGTTTCAGTTGGGTCTTGTAAATCAGGTGTTATCTAGGAAGAGAACACAGGAGGGCACCAGAGAACAAGAAACAAAACACTGAAGTGCTGGCTCTGCTGGAATAGAGACCTTGCCTAATTGATCATTACTCTGCAGTCTGTTTCTAGTTCAGGTAGATGTCTAGGCATGACCAGGAAGGGGGCATGTATGAGGAGAACCCAGAGAGTGGCCTCGCACACATGATGCTCTAAAGCATTTTAAAGTCTCCCACTGGCCCTTCCGGAGTGCTGTTTCTAGGGATGAAACCTATTGACTGGTTCATAAACCAAAGGATCTCCAACTTTTCTTCAGATGCCTTTACTCTGAGCCCCTCAGCACACAGCAGGTCTTTCTGATGGTGGAGATTCAAAGGTCCTGCTTAAGAAGACAGAGCCAATAGGTTTAAATCTTGACCCACCTCAGTGCACGTCTGTGCCTAAGCAGACAGCTCACACCAACACGGGAAAGGTGAGTTGGTCACTGTGGTTTTGAGACAACAGTGATTTCTCCATTTCTGGCACTGAGCTGTGGTTAGAATTTGAAAATCGCTAACCACGGTTTCCATGACATCATTAGACACAACTGGTGAGGTCTCTGGGAGGTTGTGGCACTTGTAGGTGACAACAGTCAATGAAAACCCAGTTTTTTTTTTTTGACTCATAGGTCTGTAGGTATACATATGTGAGTATATAGAGCCCTAATCTGCTCCATGTGCCTCTGGAATACTCGGCCCACATTACTGGTTGCCTACTAGTCACTTCCACACATGTAGAAAATGCATCTGGATGCATCTAGAAAAAGCAAGCTAATATATAGTGACAGTGCAGATCATTGATTGCCTAGGAAGGGCATGAGGAAAGGATGACAGAGTGGTATGAGGAAGCTTTTGGGGGTGATAGATATGGTCCTTATCTTTATGATGTTGATGATCTCATGGGCCTATTCATATGTCAGAACTTATCAAATCATTCACCTTAGAAATTATTGTATGTCAGTCATGCCTCAATTTAAAATAAAATATTGTGGGTAACGTTCATCATCAGGTGTTTCATATTCTTATCCTCAGTTAACCTGAAAAGTTACTTGTGTCTTGATAGGTCACTGATGTGGTTTCCCAGAGTCCTAGACTCCCACCCTCGCTAGGTCTAAGAATTGGGCCACATCATTTAACTTTTTTGTGCTTTTGAAACCTCACTGAAGACAAAGGCAGACTGGACTTGATTATCTTCAGGTCACCTTCTAAATTTCTGGAGCTCTCATCTCTATTTGATTGATTTGTTTATTTTTGAGAGGACAGAATGTGAGCAGGGGAGAGGGCGAGAGAGAGAGACAGAGAGACAGAGAGTCAGAGAGACAGAATCTGAAGCAGGCTCCAGGCTCTAAGCTGTCAGCACAGAGCCTGACGTGGGGTTGAACCCATGAACCACGAGATCATGACATGAGCCAAAGTTGGACACTTAAATGACTGAGCCGCCCAAGTACTCCATCTCATCTTTATTTTAAAGATTTATCCTACAAATAGTTTGGGAGTACCTGTACTCACTTAGGTAGTATGATAATGGTACTTGTCTACCCTTTCCTTGCCATAGGTGATGCCTTGGCTATAAGATATGCTTCTTTCCTAAGTATTGCATCCCTTTTTGACATTGCAGGGACTCCTCTCATAAAATATTTCTTTATAATAATAGAGAAATAAAGCTGCTTAGTTTCCTTGTTTTGGTAAATTACCCTTATGGATTACACATCATATAATTTAGCCTCCCAAAGTTGTCTTATCCTTTTCAAAATTCAACAATAATAGGATGTTTTTAGTTAGGTTGAAAAACCATAATGTACAAAAAAAGTTAGAGGTGGATGTTTTATGAGACTATGACAGACTTTAGAATAAAAGATACCACTGAGAAATTCTCCATCTCTTAGGGCCTTGTAAATGACACTGGCTTCACACAGTGGTCTTAAAGTTGAGTTCACTGTTACAGGAATCTGTAAGCTTCATAAGACATCCCAAAGCCCATGGTCAAACAGTGAGAAGAAAATTTGCTGGATCTTCTCCAAAGCCCAAGCGCTTAAAGCCCAAATGACCCGATGCTAGCCTTGCTTAGCTCTAGGGAAGTTTCCTTAGCAACATACAAGCAGTGTTAGAATGCTTAAAGGGATACATTTTTAACATTGGTGTAAATTGGACAATGAAGAAATAAGAATACTACAGTTACACTTGGTTAAGCAATTATTATTGACATCAAGGTAGGCTAGGAATAGCCATTTTATGAATTGTTAATATTCAGCTGTCAGTCTACATGGAAATAAATGTGAAAAGGGAGCCAGTACCGGACACATTCCTTGTGTTATATTGTGTATCTCTCACCATAGCCCCTTGCTAAAAGCAATTGTTCTTATTAGTTTATAATTAGGAGAGACTGAGGCTAAGAGATCTCCAGGTGTTTGTCCAAGGTCACACGGCTAGAATGTACTGGGACAGGAATTTGAAGGCAAGTCTGGCTTGCTCTTTCTCATGCCCGACTGACTTACTGCTTCTTATGAGGCATTTGCATTATCATTCAGCTGTTTCCTTCACCTGGCATTTTAGTGTGCTGGTTTTAGTTTCTTTGGGGCATCCTGCTGGCCCGTGTGAGAGATTATGGAAGTGTGCTGTAATTGTGGTAGGCTGTTACCTCCACAAGCTCCCATGACACCACTGGTATACCAGGAAGGATGAATAATCCTAGGTGGGGGTGGAGAAATCTCAGCCTTTATGTGACATCAGGATTTTGTTTATTTTTTCCTCTATGTGGTTTTTGCATGGGCTTTATGGAGTTTTAGGGGTTGAGTTTATTTTGGTTTAATAGCAAAGAATCCAGTTCTTCAGGGCATTTTTTCCCCTGTGTGTTCCTGGGGCTTCTAGTTCCCGTCTGACCTTTTATGAAATATGAGTTGCATTTCCTTGTCTGGGAAAAGACATTCAAGAGTTGGTCTCTTTGTCTCCGGCCTCACTCCCTAGACTTCTAGGCTTTATATTTGAAGGGCCAGAAGGCTTTTTCTAAAACCATAATCTGATCATAATCACTCCCTGTGGCATGTGGGAAATCACTTTGACATTCCAAGTACACTGAGACAGGCTGCTGTAGAGGTCAGGGAATGGAAAGGGACTTAGACCAAATTGAGATATATAATTATATGGGTCATTAAATTAATGCACGCAACAAGAAGCTAGGAGAAAGGGATTAGGCAGATGGCTGCATGTAAGATAGTGTGCAAGTAGGTTGGAAAAACTACTCTCCCTGAATCCTTGTTACACGATGTGCATGTATTTGTTCTTTCTCTGCCATCTCAGCCTTCCCTGCTGATGAGGTGGCTACAAGGACAAGAGCTGAGAGGTCCTAAGCAGCTGGGAGGTCTCTGGGGCCATCACACACTTGACCTACTGGAGAAACACAAGGTCAAGTAGATCTGGCCACAGCTATAAATCACCAGTTAGTTTGATGGCCAGATGTATGGTTTATCAGTGTGTCTCAAGCAGAGAAAAGATGGGGTGATAATGGATCCATAGTGATGGTCATTAATGAGGTGACCAAGATGGGGTTGACAGCTGTCAATCACATATGGTCTGAGATTCATAAATATTTAAGGTTTATTAGGTACATTACATCCTTCTCTCTTGGCAAGTACTTCTCTTTTCCATCCTTTTTGTCTTTATTTAAAAATATGTATACGCTCTGATTATTTTCTCTGTGTTTAACAGGACTCAGAGGTCGCCTGTTTGCTCTTTACTTAACATTTTCTGTGAATTTTATTCATCCTGTTTGTTTCTATTGTTACTTATAGCAAAATTGAATAATCTAAATAATATAGCAAACACAAATAGCAGTCTATTTAAGACATTCCAAAAGCTCTTTTTGGTTTAAAAGATAAAATACAAAGTCTTATTTTATTTTGTATGTTATTGCAACAAAAGGCCTCAAACTCTGCTCCTGGCTACCTCTTTGGGCTCATCTCCTACCTCTTATAAAACTGCTCTAAACTTGGGACGCCTGGGTGTCTCAGTCGGTTGAGTGTCCGACTTCGGCTCAGGCCATAATCTCACGGTTTGTGGGTTCAATCCCCGTGTAGGGCTCTGTGCTGACAGCCAGCTCAGAGCTTGGAGCCCTGTTTCAGATTCTGTGTCTCTTTCTCTGACCCTCCCCTGCTCACACTGTCTGTCTGTCTCTCTCAGAAATAAATAAAACATTAAAAAAAAAAAACTGCTCTAAACTAGGGAGCATAAGCCTCTCTTTCTCTAAGAAGTCTTACTTGAATCCCACTATCTTTCTGGACCCCAAACCCAGACCAAAAGGCACACACACACATACACACATGCACACATATATACACAAATATCTTCTTCCTCCCACTGTGTCCCTAAGGTATAGTAAGAAGGGTTCACCCAAGTGTTAAACACTTAGAGCATCATATTTCATTTTCTACATGACTGTCTCCTCCAGTAGACTCTAACTTTGATCCAGGGATCTTGATATATTTCTCCTTTTATCCCTAGCCTCTAGCCAAAGCATAGCATCATACAAATGAACAGTATTTGATGGGCTATTGAGGTAATTAATATTTAATAGCAAACAAATGTTATTGTGCAACCATTGGATGGATATTTGTTCTTAGAGTAAGAATTTTTATACTTGTCATTTTAAAATTTAGTCCTTATGGGACTTTCTTTTCCCTCATTTTTTCCTTTGAACTTTTTAAAAGCACCATTTATTCCTATTACTTAATTGAAAAATCACTTAAATATGTTTTTTTTTTAATGAGCAATAACAAGTAGCGCTAATCTGGTGGCACCTACCATGTGCCAAGCAGTATATTAGAACTTGTCTTTCCATTGATCCCAAGGGAGCTGAATCAAATCACAACACTGACGAATGGCAGCTAGGATTATGAATCAGTAGAAGCATATCTAGCTTCAAACAGGATAATTAGATGTAATAAGCACATAACTACCTTTTCTTCTTATTTTCATGTTAGAGCATGTTAGGGCCATTTGAATTTCAGTGTCCATAAGCTGAATTTATTATATACATTAATATAAATGCATGCTGAGTAACTACCACATCTAGGCCTTGAACTAGAACCTGAAAAAGATACACAGTTTCTGGCCATGTGGAGTTTCCACCCAACATCATCTCAAAGTCAGTGGGAAATAGGTTATTGAGATGAGAGTGACCCACCTGGAATCCACTGGGGGAACTTGAGTTCCTACATATGTAGGCAGGTTCCAGTCAATGTAAACTCACTGTATCATCAAACGCCCTGATATACAAGTGTCCCTGCCCCTAGCAGAATGATCTAAGTCCCACAGAGATTTACCTTTTCTCATCCTTTTCCATGACACTCCTTAAGATTTCCTTTCTGCCTTACACACTCACCCCCATTCTTACCCGCCTGAATATCAGTTCAAAGATGCATCTCTATTTCCTCTACCTTGTTGCTGTTCTCAGATCTCCACTCCTGCTCTTGCAGAAGCATCAGTGGTCTGTTTTTTTTTTCACAACTAACATTTCTCATCCATCCAGAAGGCAGTTTAGTGTAAGAATGAGCACTTGGCCCTCAGATAGTCCTGGCTTTGGATCTATTTATTAGCTATTTGCTCTTGGCCAAGATAGTTTAGCATCTCTGTTTCTTACTTTGATTATCTATAAAATGGGATTACAGTGCTAACTTCATGGGATTGTGAGAATTGAATATTAAGCCTTGACATGAAACATAGCAGTTATTCATGCCCCATCATCCCTAACAGTGTCCTCCATCCCTTTACCCTCGCACCCCATGCCAGCTCTGGACTGTTTAATTATCCACTTAAATGGACAAAGACCCTAAATGTGCTTTGGATTCTAAAAGATCCACACCATTAGAGAAAAAAGGTATGGAAGGGAAGCATCATTTAGAGTCTTACATGATCTGAAAGAACTTGCTTCTGGGTCCGATTGTAGAAGGAATTGTGAGCTTGTTTTCTAGCCACAGTGGACTGATGTTGGGTTGGAGGTACGAGGTCATCTGAGAAGACAGTACAGTGAGGAGCCAGTGTAATATGCACAGCTCTGTAGGGAGTTCATGTGTTTGTCCTCTTGAGTCATTCCGCATGACATGGATCACAAAGCTCCATCCTTCAAGCACGGAACCACCACATACGCTCTGGCAGGTGCTTCTTAGTCCCCCTCCTCAGAACACATTTCCTGATCCCTCCCCAGCTAGCTTATCACCAGCCTCCAGCAGTGTTGTTGCTGATTCTCCCAGTCTTCCCTGTGATCTTCAGCAGCCTTGTCTCTGACTCGAGCTCTTCCTGTTTTCACACTAGCCTCTGTCCCCAACCGTGGGGGCCATGATGAGTGACTCAGAGCTTCATACACCAGACATGAAAGGTTTGGCAAATGGAAATAATAAGTTTACTGCACTGTACATTTGAAATAATTTTTTTCCAAGTGGGGTTGGTACCTAAACATCTGCTAAATATATCAGAATGGGAAATAATTCCTAGTAATGTGCAAAATGAGACAAAAATGAATATCTTGAGAAGATGTCTTTAAAAGCATTTCTTTGCCAAACAATTGTTGATAAGGGTATATAATCTAAAAATCGTAGATAGCTCTAAATGATCTCTGAGTGATACTTTATTACCCACTGGTATTGATATCAAATGCTGATGTACTGAGTAATAAAAAATTTTGGCTCATGAAAAAATTGAAGTGTATGGATAAAACAATGTTGGAGTCAAAGAGATACGGGTTTGAATCTTATTTCTATCACTTTCACCTTAAATACCCTCATCTGTGTTGCTTAAACCCTCTGAGTTTCATGTTTTTTTTCTCTGTAAAATAGGATGAGGAGCCCAAACTTCATGCAATATTAGATAACTATGCTTATGAGAGTTAAGTGGGAAATAGGAAGTGGTCCATAATGGATGGCCTTTCTCACTCCATTTCTTCCTCAACCCATAACAAGGAGAGAGAGAGGGAGGGTGAAAGAAGAAAGGAGGGGGGGGGAAGGGAGGGTGGGAGGTGTGGGAGGGAGGAAAGAAAGGTTTTTGAAAACCATCACTGTACCTGGAGGTATCGTGTTCTAAGTTGGCTTTGTAATGTGATGGAGTTATTTTAAGGGTATCTCCCATGATAGGATACTGTTCAAATTTCATTTTGCTATGAGCTTCTACTTCAGGCCTTGAATGTGTGTTTCATAGTTATATCTGTGGTAGGGAGAAAGATATTTAAACCATCACTGTGATTGGTAACATTCCCTTAGCATGCACTGTTCCCTTAGTATGCACTAGGCATTAGTTACTATTAGATGTTTTACCTGTACTTCCCTGACTAATCCTCACAAAGCCTTGTGAAGTAGTTACTATTCTTTTTTAAATTTTATTTTTAGAGAGGGAGAGAGTGTGTGTGGGCAGATGAGAGGGGCTGAAGGAGAGAGAGAGAGAATCTTAAGTAGGTTCCATGCTTAGCATGGAGCCTGATATGGAGCTCAACTCTGGAACATGACCTGAGCTGAAATCAAGAGTCAGATGCTTAACCAGCTGAGCCACCCAGGTGCCCCTAGTAGTTACTATTCTTGTTCTCTACTATTCATATGGGAGGAAAAGAGTTATAGTGAGTTTAAGAAATTGGTAGAAAGGGCTTCTACGTGGTCGTATTTGACTTGGGTTCAGAGAGTGCATACTGGTAAACTGATGAGATAACCAGATGCAATCCTGGTGCAGGTGCAGTACTACCTGGATTATGAGAGGTGAGGTTATAAAGATTTATGCTGCAGTCAGATCCCCAAGGTCTTTGTGTGCCTTCACTGTACCTCGACACTTAGTGGCTTTCAGGGATTTTAAGTAGGAATGGACATGAAGAAATTTCTGTTGTAGAACAATAATTTTGACCACACTGTGAAAGGTTGATGGATTGGGAGAGTGAGAACACACCTTTAGCAATGCCCAAGTGAGAGTGGAGGAAGGCCAGAACCAGGGCAGTAAGGGTGGGGTCTCATGGAGTGAGCAGCTTCAGGCCTCACTGGGGACATGGAACTGCCTGCCTTGGCTATGGTTTGGGTGCAGAAGGTGAGAGAAAAGAGAGAGTCCGGGAGGACTGCCAGCTTCATGGCTTGAGGAACCGGACGGCGATGACCTTAAGAGAGAGATGCTGGAGACGAGAGAGTTGGGAAGATAAGAGAAACATGGGGCCTGACCAGGAAACAATCAAAATACAGAACAGAGTTGAGGAAAGAAGGAAAGGTTAGCAAAAGACACACAAAGAGTCCAGAGTTCTGGAATCTGAAATCTTCTCATTATCCACAGATGATTCATATCAAGTTTATTTTTTTTAATGTTTATATTTGAGAGAGTGGGAGAGAGCACATAAGTGGGGGATGGACAGAGACAGGGAGACACAGAATCCGAAGCAGGCTCCAGGCTCTGAGCTGTCAGCACAGAGCCTGACGCGGGGCTCGAACTCATGAACCGTGAGACCATGACCTAAGTCGAAGTTGGATGTTTAACCAACTGAGCCACCCATATGTCCCATCTTCTTATCAAGTTTAAAATATGAGAACCATGGACCCAGATTACTCCTTAGCTGCTCTGAAAAGTCTGAAAGTTAAAATGACGGGATTGTTGCATACATATAAGCGGCATCCCCCTGGGTGAGATGTGCTGCTTGTCATCCTGTATAGTTCACAAACAGAGGAGTTCATTTTATTAAAGTTCAAAAACCCAATAATGTTCAAAATACATGCTTCTGAACACTTTATTTGTTCTGTGTTCTGGCAGCATTTTAAAGATAAAGATCTTGAGTTTTATTTTTCTGGGAGAGAGATTTGCCTCTGAGCGATTTGACCAATATTGAGATTTTTCTTAATCTGTTTTGTTCCCCTGTCATTTTCTCTATATGTTTCTTCTCCCATTTTACTTTGCCTTCTTTTTCTTCTTTGCCTTGGTCTTCTTTGCACCTTGAAATTAAAGCCATGCTTGTTGCATTGAGCTAATTAATTGGTTTAATGGATTTATATATTTTTGTGTGTGTAGGGCGTGTGTAGAATATTTCACTGTGAGGATTTATCTTTGTATCTCTTAACCATCCTTGGTTCATCCCTCAGCTAATAAAAGCTGTGTAAGTTAAGGCCACAGTGGAACCTGACTTCCCGGATTCAAATCCCAGCAATTATTACATACGTGACGTTGAAAAATTGGCTGAACTTTTTTCTGCCTCAGTTTTCTTAAGGGTAAAGTATGGTTATTAATTGGAACTAGGTATCAGTCAGCTCAGTTCAGTTATGCTACATTGACAAATGTGTCCCTGCAATGTTAGTGACTTTAAAGAACAGAGCTTTATTTCCCACTCACAGTAATGGTCATCAGGGTTCTGCTGTGGCTCTGCTTCCTGTCCTCTTCTTTTCTGGACCCTGGCTGAAGAAACAGCTCTAATCTGTCACCTCTTGGACTTGTGGCAANCCATCCATGTTGCTACACATGGCCAGATTTCATTGTTTCTCATTGCCATGTAGTATTCCATGGTATAGATAAATCAAAGCCATGTAACCACTTTTAAATAGTCTAAGTGGCCCAGGCCTCTTCTGCTCACATGTCTTTGGCAATGAAGGAAGTCACGCACAGTGCCTGGTATGATGGGAGAAGAAAGATAATTCTTCATAAAGGATGGACCTGTTTAGAAAAGTACTGATAGGAAGGGACAGCATATTTTGTCAACAAGTAATATAATCATGACAACCTTATGAGATTGATATATTAAATTAATTAATGTAGGAAAAGCATTCAGAATGGTTTCCAGTGACTGCTGTCTGGTAAGCAAAATATACATACTTGCAGTTATTTATTTATTTATTTTTTTAATGTTTTATTTATTTCTAGGGGAGAGAGAGAGAGAGAGAGAGACAGCGTGAGTGGGGGAGGGTCAGAGAGAGAGGGAGTCACAGACTGAAACAGGCTCCAGGCTCTGAGCTGGTAGTCAGCACAGAGCCCGACGCGGGGCTCGAAACCACGAACCGCGAGATCATGACCTAAGCAAAAGTCGGACGCTTAACCGAGTAAGCCACCCAGGCGCCCCTACATACTTGCAGTTATTAGCAGAGTCGAATGCCAAGTATGAGGAGAATAAGAAATATATTCATTTACCCTTCAACTCTGAGATTCATTTTACATGCTAAGGACATGGAGTTGTGAAGGACACAGCACTGAAGGTGTTGGTCCCTGACTTATAGGACCTGTGTAGTCCTACATGAAAATATGAAACAAAAATATAGTTAATGACTCAGACTTCCTGACAGACCAGGTACTGCGCTGTTAGGGTGCTCAGTACATACATGTGGACCCCTTTCTCTCACACAATTTATTTTTACTTGTGTAACACTTTCAGAAGACTATGGGCTCCTTGATTATAGTAAATGTGTTATTTTTGTCTTTGCGCCTACAGAAACTTCCACATTGCCTTTATAGTAGGTACTGGACTTTTCAATTAAACTCATCTTCCTTTATACAGCCTGGAAGTGGGATGGTGATTTCATCCTGTTTAATAGGAATGATTTCCTTCTGCTTGATGCCCCCAGCTTTATCAGGAATTCAGGGTGCATGGATAAAGCAGTCAGCAGTCTGAAGTTTACTTCCATGCTGTATCCAAACCATTGTGCAAAGTTATAAAGACAGCACATGGAGATTAGCCACATTTGCCAAGGTAGCCACTTTGCATGCTTGCCCAAGGCCACACGTGCTGCATGAGGAACCGGTTGTATTTAAGTCTTACTTAAAAGAAGACAAATACATTTGAATTAAAATACCCTTGATCTATTTTTATTAATGCTCCAGTTTTAATTTTTTCCTCTATGTGCTTGTCTTGCAAGTTTTATTTTAGTGGGTATCATAAAGAGATGATATTTCTAGTGAGATGGAGAGCTATAATTTCTCATATTTTAAAACCTACACACGTATTATTTTAAGGGGGGAGAAGGATCATCATCTTAGTGAACTAGGGCCAGAATAGAGTGATTGTTCTGCTCATCTAGCCTTCTGGATCCCGTGGTCTCACAAAGCAGATGTTAAGAGGATAAGAGGGTGCACTCAGGTGACAGGACCATCCTGTGTTGCAATTGCCTCTGTTCACAGTGGGAGATCAGCTAATGCCATCAAGCGCATAAGCCTATAGACCTTGTAATTATCATCTGAAGGAGATAGGCTGGAAATATCAATCCTTTTACATTCTTAGTTCAGAGTTAGTACATTCTGTCATGGGAAGGTGGGGCTGCACACAGAGGAGTCGACATGGAAATGCCATTCCACAGAGCTCTGTGTCTCAGGATACTTTTGAAACCTAGTGACTGTATCTTTAATCTAAAATAAAGTCCTCCATCTGAGATATGTTAGTTACTTAGAAACATAGAGCCTGAAGGGACTCTGGGTATGGAGACCATATCTCTTAGCATCTGCCTTGAATAAACTGAAGATAATTGAGAGTAATGGTGTTCTTAACTTCTCAAAAGCACTCCATGGTCCTTATGGGCCCATAGGTCCTCATTGTGGACAGCCTGGTTATTGCCCTCAGAGATCTATGCATTTCCTCACAACCTCAAGGGTTTGGTTACTATTTGGTAATTTGAAACCACAGCCCCCACATCTGCCTTTAATGGTGATAGCAGACCAGTGTCTTCTGTTCTCTTCGGACTTCATAGACTTTGGGCAGCTAGAGGTTAATGGGTATAGCTCTGTCTGTGGGGCTCTATCTGTGAAGCCTAGATTCTTGATACTAATTTCATGCTTTCATACCCTGTAACCTTGGGAAAGTCACCTAACCTTTTTGGATCCCATCATAAGCATTGATATTTCCTACTTCACAGGGTTGTTGTCATGTTTGAGTTACTAGGGAGGAAATGATCAGGAACTGTGTGTCATCTTAGTCTGAGTTCCTTGAAAGTAGAGCCTGAGACAAGTACTTAGGTCAGGTGGTTTATTTGGGAGAGATCCCCAAAAGTGGGAGTGAAGGAGTAGAGAACATTGGCAGTTAAAAAAAAAAAAGAAAAGAAAAACAACTCACCAGTGTAGGTTTCCATAGTCAGGTTTTCTGCTGTGGGTCAAGTGGACGTGGAGAAGATAGAGAGTGTTATAATGAATGCCTCCACGAGTTATCCACTCAAATGACAAGAGATTTGGGGGAACTAATCCATTAGCTTTTTCCCTCCCATTGTTTGACAGCCTCCATTTCCTTTCCCCACTACTTCGTGTCTCTTGCACGCAGGCAATGAAGGCACCTCTGACTTTAGAGAAGGCCCAGGAGTTGGCCCTGCTTGAAGTGGGGACTGTCAGGCTGTGTGTGAGCTTACAGTTCTCTCCTGCTGTCGTGGCTGAAATCTGAGCGTGGCCCGGGGGATGTGATGCAGGGTACCAAAGTGCCTGCTGCAGGGTCACACAGACATGATCTATTTATCCTCTCCTTTCATCTCTAATAACAACTTCTAACTTCTTTTGGCTTTGTTAGTAGGTTAGGGCTTGACCCCTGTCTTGCAAATAAATTTTAAAAAGTGAAATCAGGTCCTACTTTTCATTCATCCCCAAGATTAGATTTTCTGTTTCTATTTCACTATATTCTGCCACTTCTTCCATGACCTTTACCTGGCCTCACCTTGTTCGTCCTCAGATCTCTAGACTGGGCCAAACCAGGGACTTAACCATGATGACGCTGTGAGAACAAATGCAGCTTACAGGAGAGACATGTTACAGGCTGTGTCCCATGGTCGCGTGACCTTGGCAGGTTGTAGCCCTTTGTGCTCCCTCTTACTTGCAAAGCTGGGGGAAACCATATCAGCTTCATATTGGGAAACTAAGTGAGATTATATACGCAGAGCGACTAGCACCTTTCTTTCAATGTTGCTTTCATTCTCTTATCAGTTTCTCAGAAAGCTGTATTTTTTTTATGACTGGGAAAAAGATATTTAAAATGAAAAGTAGTGTCTTTATTTAATCTGCTGCCTGGTGTCTTTTAGGATGAAGATGAATTAGAAATTAGCGCCAAATTCACACAGCTGCCAAAATGCAGTGTGCAAACTTCTTCCACTCCCCTTCTTTTTCTTCCAGCACCTTCATTAAATTTAGTCTGTCACTTATCGAATTTTTCATCCAATTTTATTAATTCACTTATATGTATTATTATACTGAATACTTTCCTGAATTTGTCCAGTTTATTCTATTGCTAAAATAGTCTCTCCTGCCCCTCTTCTGTTTTTTCTCCCTTCTTCATCCTGCTTACTAGTTTCATGTGGAATCTTTTCAATTTTATTTATTCTTCCACTAGCTTTTCTTCCCCTAATATGTTGAGTGTCTTTTTGGTGTAAGGTACACATCTGCTTAGGTTTCAAGGATTTTAAAGGTAGTGTGTTCTCCCTCAAAGGGCACAGAAGTGGAGGCAATACATATAATATTTATATTTATATTTTTATATTTATATTTATATTTGTAATACCAGAGACAGTGATGATTTACAGGGTACAAGTGTAGCTGAGTTACTGGAGAAGGGCACAGTTTTAACTGGAAAGGTGTGGGTGGAGGTAGATAAGTTGTGAAAGCCTATGAAAGAGGAGCAATGGAAGATGTATTATGCCTTCCTTAATTCCTGTTGAAAGCAAAACATTAATTACTAGGCTTAATTAACTACGGTTTTCAATTCATAATTGGACATTTTTTATTCACTTTTTATTACAAAGGGTCAATGCACAAGGAGAAGGCTTAAACTGGCATTTATTAGGAGGATATTAGTGGAGTAGGCTGTACTGCATATCTTGTTTCAGATCTCTTTAGCACAGTCCCCATGGTTTTCAAAATATGTGTCTTTAGTGGTAAACAATAAGAGCACATAGAAAAGACCGTAAGGCACAATAATGTTTCACATCATCAAAAGAAGCCTAATTTGTATTAACTAATTATATCATGACAATGGTGGGGAAAATACTAGTATGGTTTAGAAAGTTTTTTTTTTTTTTTTAAACAAGAATAGAATCAATACCTACAAAAGCATCCTTCAGCCTGTCCCTGAGCAAATTGCCCTCATCTTTTGAAAAGTGGCTTCATGGAGAGAGATTATCACAAGAAATCTCGATACTGTCCTCACCTCACCACTCCTAAGCAGTGCTGTAAATTTATGACTTAAAGTAGAGATTTGGCAGTAAATTGGGGGCAGGATTCTTTCTTGTCTTTTGTGAAGTCATTTGTTCCTTTGGAGAGATATCAGCCCTGGATTCATTCCGTTTCAAAATTGAGATGCCATTCTCCCAGCTGAGATGAGTGGGTTCATTTTGCACTGTGATCACAATTTAGATCCTATTGAATGGGATGCCAGGGTTTGCTTTGTAATGTTAGGCACACTTCTTGTTGCAGTCCTTAGGCATGGACCAGAGCATGTAACTGAAGCTATGCAAGAAAAAGAAAGAAGGGGAGAGAGGAAAGGAAGGGAGGGAAGGAGGGAGGGAGGAAGGAAGGAAGGGGGTAAGGGAGGGAGGGAAAGAAAGGCAGCAGAAACCTAGTAACCCTGGGTCATCAATAAGCATTGGTGGTCCAAGGTACAGATTAACACCGTACTAAGAAAATCATGTAAGCAGTGAACTTTTAACCACACTTTGAACTACGAGGAGTGGGAAAATGCCAGGATGGTGCTGAGTATGACTGATGCTTCGTAGGAAAGTTGCAAGTAACAGAAGCAAGCTGCCTTGACTGGTAGGATCAGTCATGTCTTACATTATCTGGAATCTTTGCCCTCTCAGCTGAGGGTGCGTCTACCACCCAGGTTCTCAGACTGAACCTAGGAGTCACCATGAATTCCTCTCTTTTCCTCTCCTGCCCCCAGTCCACCTTCGAAAACGATCTCAAATCCTTTTGACTCCATATCCAAAGTGCACCCCAGACTTCACCGTCTCCATTTCTACTACTACCTCCTTAGTCCAGGTCACCTTCATTTCCTGCCTTTAGCAGCTTCTCTGAGATCTCCTTGCTTCTGTTAGTGGCCTTTTTAGGTCCAGTGCACCCGTAACAACCGGAATAAGTTTTAAAGCTTAAGTTAAATCATAGGATCCCCTTACCCAAAACCTCCCAGTGACTCCCAGACGCATTTAGAACAACATTCAGGTTTTGTACCATGTCCTTGGGTCCTCTTAGGATCTGGCCTCCGCTTGCTTCTTCACTTTCTTTCCCACCACCCTCTCTCCTTTGGGCCCAGGCTCTAGCCACCATAGGTTTTGTTGTTGTGGTGGCTCCAATGTGCCAACTTTATTCTGGGCTTCTGCTCTTGCTGTTTCCATTGCCTCAGATGCTTGGTTCCTTCTCAGATGCACCTCTGGAGAGAAGCCTGCTCTGACCACCTCAATTAATAGCTCTCCATCCAACCAGGGACTTGGGGCAAGAGTGGAGAAGCCACCTTGGAGAGGCCTTTCCGAGACTTGCTATAAAGTAGCCCACCCTCTATTCCTGCTCTTCACCCGAATTACTTTTCATCACATCCTCCTCTTTCGTTTTCATCATAGAACTCAACTGCATTTTATAACCACCTTATGTTCTTTAGCTTCGTCCTCCCTCATTCCAAACCAGGCTGTAAGCTCTTTAAGGGCAGGGACCTTATCGGTCTTATTTTCTCTGAATCCTCCACATGGAATGGTGCCTGATCCCATGTTGATGCTCAGTTACCATTAGTTAAATGTATGAATTGATGGTCTCCATGACATACTGCCAGAGGTTGGCAACAGTGCTCTATTAGAGTAGAACATGAGCCAAGGGAAAGGGGATGTCAGCCCATAGTTGAATATGCTGTATGTGTGGCAGACTCGATGGTCCATTTACTTACTCAAATTTAGTACTTATTGGTGGTGTTTTCAGTGGTTTTTAACTAGAAGCAGGGTCTCCAGGAGGGTGCATGTGCTCAGGGTGAATAACGGGGATCACTTGTCTTTCTCACATACCTCACAGATAGACTTCTTAACATAAGCCTTTTGAGAAAGCTTCCACTGTTCATATCTGTTGTTAGAAGCCCTTTCTGAGACTCCAGAACTCCAGTGAGAATGGAGGAATCTGTTTGAGGTTTTTCACCCAATTGCCTGTATAAGTAAATGATTTAAAATTTCTTTCCAAGGTAATGAATGCTTTCAGGAAAAAAAAAATGAGTGTATAAAAACAAAACACCTCTTATTCTCTGTTGGATTGTCAACCTGAAGAAAACAACCAGAACCTGAAATTGCTTTCGACAGAAAATAAGATGCTTCTTTCCTATTTCTCTGCTACCCTCCCCTCCTTGCCTTTGCCTTTACTTGCCTGACCTACTCTCTCTTTCTTGCTCTCTCTCTCGGGGGAGGAAGGCTGATAAAATATATGGTGCTGTAGGCTTAGTAAACTGTTTGCCATAGCTCAGCTGGCCCAACCTAGGGTGCTGGTGGAAATGAAGGTAAGTTTTCTCTTTTTAAATGTATTTGGTGTTCTTTAAACCTAACACGGTCATTTTGAGTATCATACCATTGACATGTGTAATCACGTGCCTTTTGCTATACCTTTCTAAGGGACTGAATTTCCTATTTTGCTATGCATTGTAGCAGTTTTGACTTGTGTCAAACATAGTTCCAAGAGAAATCAAGTTGTTGTTTCTTTCTTTTTCTTGCACAATTAGAAAGATATTCAGGTAATGCAAAGTGATTACGGTATAGATATTGCCCTCTTCATTCCTGACCCTTTACCCACAAGCAAAGTAAGTTTCCAATCTTACCTACCCACTTTTGGAGATAGTCCTTTGTGGCAGATGGAAGGAATTTCTACTCCCTGTGTATGAGCAAAACCACCTGGTTTGGGCAGGTTTTAGAAATTTATTGACAAATGTTTATCAGAGTGCCTCCCTTGTAGTTATACCGGTTATGTTGCTCCTGGGGGGAATAACAAATTCATTTATTATGAACAGTCTACTAAAAAGCAACAATAAGAAATAAAAAGAAAACAACTAAATAGGTTCAAAATAATTAAAATCCAAAGTCCACCTGTGAAGGTGTGTGCCAGTAGTAATACCCAAATACAGATTTTCCCACACACTCCCATTCCCTGTTCCCCCCCAGAGGGAACAATCTGCTAATATCTGAGTGTCATCTTCCTCCAAGCAACCAGCAGTGATTTCTCTCTCAAAGAATGCCTTTCTCCTCATTTTTCACATCCATTTTGGTATTAGTTCTGAGTTCTTAAAGAAATAGGTCTTCCACAGGGTTACTGTAGGGTAGGTCAAGAAAATACTCTATTTGTATTTTTCATCTGTGATGTTCATCAGAGAATTATACCATCTTTGGTGAGAAATGTCTTAATTTAAAGAGATGATGCTAAGTGATTTTGCAGTGAGACTAGGTCAAGAGTGAGAATTCCAGTCGTATCGCCCAAGGATTCATTAAGGCTCTTTTCCCTGTGATAATAAACAATCGAACACTTCTATAGACCTCTGCATCTCAGAAATCTTCAGCTATAATTTTGCTTCTTTACTCCAGTCATGGAGGTCATTACTTGAGAAATTCAACTACAAGGTGTCAGATAAATTATTCGTTTTCTGTATTTAGAGCAAACAATGATGAACTAAGCAGCCTAAAGGGATTCAAATGTTTTTTTCCCCTTTGTGATCAATATTTACTACTTAAACTATAAAAGAAGAAAGCATGCATCTCATACTTACATCCAGTAGGCACCTAATCACAGATCACATTTCTCCTGGGTACAAAAAAAGAAAAAGGAACATTAATGGCTTTGACTATTATTTTTAATTTTTAAAATATTAAATTCCCTCGAGTTCCTTTTAAAATTGCAACTTAAAAAAGAAAGTTTCCCCTCCTTATCTGGACCATCCTTTTTGTTATGGGAAGAACTTTTTACACTCATTGTTTTACTGAAGCTACTTCACTGGATTTGCGCTTGAATCTGGCAGGGAAGTCTTCCCTAGACTAAATCCTCCTTCTTTGAAAACCTAACAGTTTGTATGTTTCAACTTTCAGCTCATGTCTACATCTTCTGTCACTTATCAATCCCGTTTTATGCTTAGTCTACAGATTAGATTTGCTCTTCCCCTCTGTTTGCCTACATTTCCAGCTGAGTTTAAACATCACTTTCTCTCTGGTAGGGATGCATTGACCTTTTGGCTTGATTAAAGATAAATGCCATTGACTCTCCACTTTTGGAAGATGTGACTTTTTTTGAAGCTCGCTAAGATTTCTATATATATTGCTTGAAAATAAATATTGAATAATACTCATTTCCCTGCCATTTTAATGAGATGGGTATGGATTTTTCCCCTACTGTCAGAGTAACGAGAATTATTGGGGTGAGAGACAGCAATTGTAGCCAAGTAGTAGGGCATGAGAGGTTTTAAGTCGTTGTTGTCGTCGTCGTCTCCTCCTCCTCCTCCTCCTCCTCCTCCTCCTCCTCCTCCTTCTTCTTCTTCTTCTTCTTCTAACATGTCTGGTCATAGACCATCACATCCTAAAGTTTTAGAGTCAAATGGACAGTTAAATATTTTTGTTTGAATTTGACTAGAATGGACATTTCAAGGAAAAAAGAAAATTCAAAGCACCTGCAAAATGTCAGCAGCATTTTAAACACACTGGGGTAATTGCAAAGCTTGTTTTACTTCTCTGTGGCTAATATGACACTAATGTGGCAATTTTGCTAAACTGTGACTGTGTTTGTGTTAGTATTTCTCCCTCTTGTTTTTTCCCCAATCATAAAAATTAAGTGATGTGCAAAAATTGCTTAAAGAATGGATGCCACCTAGATGTTTAAATAGTCTGCCTTTGTAACAGTTCTGCCTTCATAACCAATATTTTCTCTGTCTTTCTCTACTTTCTTCTTTCTTATTGAAGCATTTGCTTGTAGAATAAAGAGGATAAAGACACACATGGAAAAAACAAAGGCAGATTTGTTTCTTCTGAGAACATCTGTTCTTACTTCAAAGCACCCACATGACGTAGCCCATTTTCTCTCAATGCCTGCACAGTTTGCTATTGTAAAGGCAACTGATACATCAATCTTAGTTCTGAATTTAATGTATAATGAACAGTACTATCTAGTGACATGACATATAAGAAAAATCCTATTATAATGCGTATACTTTAGGTAATATTAAGGTAGGCATACTCACACAAAAAAGCTAAGATTGAATACAAAATGGCTTATTATGGAATTTTCCCCCCTAAGATTCATTGATCTCCTGGCATCAGACACAATTTTGTGTGCATTCGGTCCACTTTAAAGTTCATTGATTCTTAGAATTCTTGTGAATTTGCATTGTACTTGGGATATAGGTACCATCTGAAAAAAATAAATAGAAATTATTTGTTGTGTACATTGTAATCAAGAGAGATCTTTTTACTTTGAAAATCTTTATTTTTCAAGAAGAAAATCCCCCCAAACTTCATCTGCTATCATCACTCATATAACCAGAATTCAATAGCAACACTAATAACTCAGAATTAAAGGGTACAGTTTAAAGTTACATAGTTTAAAATATATTTACCTAGGTGATACTACTTTTAAAATTTTCTTCCCTAAAGAGTATATAATACCTCAGTCTTGGGGTAGAGAAAGGGGTGGTGTGGCCAGTGAAAGCTATATAATAAAGCTTTCAAGAGCACTTAGATAAAAATGTATTGGCCATAGCTGATGGTTTCCAAAGAAATAAATACGTATGTAAACATCTGTTGCTCTATAAGTGCTCATTAAAGTACCTACTGTGTACCTAGCCTTGTGCTCTGTATGTTGGATCCAAGTGTATTGTGACATATTTCAGATGTACAGTATCCAGAAAGACATATTGGTCAGTTATGTATTTCATCTTTTTTTTCCAAGTTATTTCCAAAGATAAAGGTTTCTACATAGCGATTGACTAATCCAGGAAGACTTAAGTGGTATCTTTCTGCATGGGCTCAGCTACCCACAAAGAGAGAGCAAACTTGGTCTAAGTTTTCTTGTTCTATGCAATCTTCTTTGTCTTTCAAATTTACATTTCAGTTAAATGGTGAGCAAAACATGACACCCCCCCACCATCACTAACCAAATTCTTTTCATGCCTCAGTGTTCATCTCAACAGCTTTGTGCCTAAATATTATAATTCCTTGTTGAACCTGATTCTCCCAAGGGTGCACTTGAACATCCTCTTGAACATCTTGATCATGGATCTTTAAAGAAATCTTGGTTTACTCCTTTATTTGGAGGCACTTTCTACTGAATATTCTTTTGACCAAGAAGGTTTCGATTTTGGAATTTTACATTATTTCATTTCTTAGATTTTTAGGTCTTTTTGGAGGATGATGAACAATGAGATAAATCTGGGACACTTCACATTCCCTTCAGGAGCATTATTTATCATGGGGTTTAGACTGCAACGGTATTACTGTGGTGATTTCTATGGTTGCTGAATTCTGGTAGGACCGTGGGTTAATGGCAAAATCATGTTAAGAATGTATATTACTGAACTCTTTTCTCATCCAGTTGATGGATACTCTCCAAAAGCCAGACTGGTGTATTATGCCTAAGTGGCCAAATAATTCTAAAAAAAAAAAAAAAATGATGAATTTCCTATGTCATCAAGAAATTCATCTGAAATCTAAGACTTTGGGAAACAAAATGACAGCTGACTATATTTCTTATAAATGTTCACTTACCATTGTCGTTTTAGAGCTTTATATCTGTAGACAAAAGGAGGGCACCTATATCTCTACTGTTTTGTCAATGTCCATATGAATTGAAACTTTTGCTTTTGGAAACAATAGTGGAGCATCCTGTTGAGTCAGCGAAACTAGGAAGGGCTAATGGTGGGCATAGGATTCCTTGAATGCTATGGGTCATGTGCACCAGTGTGGCTTTGACAGTTCTGATGCCATAATTACTACTTTCAGAATGTATTCTAACTTTGACACTTACCATCGTCCTTAGGCAAAGGACCTGAGACCTTGTATGCGGGGCAGAAGCTCAATGACAATGAATGGCACACTGTTCGGGTAGTACGGAGAGGAAAAAGCCTTAAATTGACTGTGGATGATGATGTGGCTGAGGGTGAGTACAGCTATATGTAATGAAATTTGTCTCTTGTCACTCTCATTGTCCTCTTGGTCATTCAGTAAGCAAAGGGTTTTTCTTTTGTTTTGTTTTAAACGTTTTATTTTGCTTAACAGCAGTCATGTGACATGTTCTCTGTTGACAAGCTCAGGTAAGGCTAAGAAGGTCTTCCTCTGTATTTTCATAATCCCTTTTCATTGATCTGTATTATAGAACTTACCCATTACTGTCACTTTAAGTTGATGGGTCTCTCTCCTTAGGCATAGAATATGTGTCTGGAGAGTAGATGTACAGTTCTGTAGATCCTTTATTATTCATTTATTCAAAAATCACTTATCAATCATCTTCCCAGGTGCCAGTATCTTCTCTCAATAAGTGACTTACTCTCTAGTAGAGGGAGATGAATAAACGAGAAATTCAAACATTATAGGTAAAAGTACGTACTTAGATCACTATAGGATACTTAGAAAGGGCTTTACTTATTCATTTATTTAACCATTAGCAATTATCTACCCTGTTCTGAGCACTACTGTAGAAGACAATGAGAATATGGAGGTGAACAAATAGGCAAGTCCTTGGCTAGGTTGGAATTCACATTCTAGGAGGACAACATATAAATGAATGAATCCCTACATAAGTAAAGGAACATTCAAAGCTTCAGACAAGCAATAAGTATTTCTTGAGAGCCTGTTACATATCAGTAGTGTGCTAAGGATGTAGAAAATAAGAAGGAAGCACAAGAGATTACCTGTTTCCTCAAATAATGAGCCATTCAGTAGAGTAGATAGGACCCAGGTATTTGAAAATAAGACAAAGAGTATGTAATGAGATTCCAACATGCATGGGTGAGATTGTCATTATTGGCCAGAAGAGAAAATTATCATTTTAGGCTGGAGAAAGCAGGAGTGGCTTATGAAGGTAGCTAGTTAGCCCAAATTTGATGGGTAATTTAATGACTTCTGGGGTGGAAGAGAGAGGGCATCCTCCATGTTGAATCCAAATAAACCTATACTCTCTAATGTTCCAGAGCAGTGCACATATGTTATGCAGAATTATTGTCCATATTGGAAAAGAAAACTTGGGGGCAGCATGGGGTATTATAAACACTGTTGGTGTCAGGAGACCTAGGGCTCTGGCATTAATACTCTGCCAGATGTTGGAAGAGTCACTTACTATTTCTGGTTCTTGTCAAATGAAGTCAGTGGTATAAATTGTTTCTAGATTCTTCTGTGAATAAGATAGTCAAGTTAGAGTCAGGATCCCTGGGGTTTAATAAAGTCATTGTAACCAAAATACTTGTTGCTGTTGGGACAGATATGATAAATCTCTTTTTCATTTCTCATTTTAATTTTTAAAATTTTTTTAACGTATTTATTTTTGAGACAGAGAGAGAGCATGAGCTGGGGAGGGTCACAGAGAGAGGGAGACACAGAATCCGAAACAAGTTCCAGGCTCTGAGCTGTCAGCACAGAGCCTGATGAGAGGCTTGAACCCACGGACTGTGAGATGGTGACCTGAGCCAAAGTTGGACGCTTAACCGACTAAGCCACCCACGCGTCCCTTCCTCATTTTTAAACTTGAAATTCTATTACTGCTAAGGTCCTCTCCAGTTTAAAAGTCCTACAATTTTAGGTCCTATAATTTAATTTTATATTCATGAGCTTCAATACTTATAGAGTCTGTAATTATAGTGAGCCGTGCATGTAGGGAAAGGTGTGCGTGCGTGTGTGTGTGTGTGTGTGTCTGTGTGTCTGTGTGTAGGTAAGGAGACTCTATGGATAGAGGAAGAGTAGGAGGCATATATTCAGTGCCCAATAGGCATTAGATACTGAGATAGCTGTCTAACATATATCAGCTCCTTAAATCTTCTGTAATTCCCCATTGCCTCGAAAGATACGAGTTCTTATTGTCATTTTACATAAGCGGACATGAAACTTAGAAGGAGCTGTGTAATTTAAGCTCCAAATTCATGTCTGTGTTATATCACCAAATCAAGCTGCTTGCTGGACTCCACAAGCCATCTTAAGAAAATGATTTGTATTATGCTATGGGGAAAATACAGTGGAATGGATTAGGGGTAATGTGAGGAATACATTTTATTGTAGACTACAACACTCATCCGTCTCCCCTCAAAATTGAAGCTAAACAGAACCATAATAAGTATCCAGAACCGTCCAGTTGTATGTACATAAACACCTTAGTAGTGGGGGGAGGGTAAGGTTACTGTTCTGTATGCCTGAAGGGTAATTTAGCTTTGTGTAATGAATGTAAGCAAAAAGATGTAAAAATGGATATATGATTTAGAGCCCACAGACATCCTGAATCAAGTATCCAAGAAGTCTTTGTGAGCTGTTAGTTCAGACAGGAATCTGCAAAGCAGCAGTGACAGTCCCATATCCCTTGCTACCTCCTCTGGGCTGAGCCCAGTAGCCCAGTGATGCTATTCCCAGCGTGTTTTGAATGGCAGCCACTAGATGGCGACCTCATCCCAATCTCTCTGGACAGTGAATCCCTTTTTGTTTCCACAGGAAATTACATGCCCTGAAAGCTGTAGTCATAAAGAACTGCAGAACTGAGGGTACAGTAATGTGTATTGTCTCCTTTGGTCATTATTCTTTTATAGAAACTTTAGAATAAAGGTAATTATAAAGTGTGTTTTCTCTTACCACTAATAATTAAAAAGTAGGACTAAGCCATGGAAGACCCAAGTCATCCAGTAATTTGATATTTGATATTAATGAAGTTCTTTCATTTTTCAACCTTATCCCCTTCTTTCCTGCTGATGGAAAAGAGCAGCCATAAGGATAAAGAAATCTGGGAGAAGAAAAGAGCTATTTTGCTTATGAGCTACAACCTTGGATTGCTTCTTACAGTGATAATGGGTTTGGGAATTTTAATTTTAGCTCACAGAAGTCATAAAACCAGGCAATGAAACTAAAATACCATACAGTCCTCAGGTTATTAAGTAGTGTCTTATTGGCTTATTTAGTAATCCCTTTCATGCTGTTTAAGGTTCCCTAGAGTGTCAAATCTTCAGCTAGTTTGTAGAAATGATGCAAAGAATAGGTCAGACTCATAAGAAGTCAAAAGCAAGGAAATAAATATTCCTTAGCCTGGTGGTTTTCATTTATTGTGATGTAGTATATTCCTGGAAAAGTGTTAGGTTCTGCTGACAGTAAATTTTGATTGATTGATTGATTGATTGAGCTGGATTGCTATTATGAAGAATAAGTGAAAAGTATACTTCACTAGGGTTATGCTCCTCAGAATTGGGATCTGATGCTGCATGAATCACCCATTCCACCCAGAGCTTCTTACTAGTACAGAAATTCATCCCATTTTTTACTCTGGTTCATGTTGACTTCTTTCTCTGTCCCTTACCCTAAATAGCACATCTAGCACCTAGCTATAAAAAGTCATTTGCGAAGGACAGTTTGTTCTTTATGTTAATAAATAACAGAATGGATTTTGGAAGTATTAGGTAAACAAAATGAAGTGGACTTCATATTGCAAGATTTACTGGGATCCTTTAATATGCTAATACACAACACTAATCATCAATGATTACATGTGAAGTACTTACCAAGTTTATTTGACTCCAGAAGTTGTTGTTGTTATTGTTATTGTTAAAGCATATACATTTTTTTAAAGGCATCAAACTTTTTTATTTTTTTATTTTTTTTACAAACAGTTTATTGTCAAATTGGTTTCCACATAACACTCAGTGCTCATCCCCACAAGTGTCCTCCATGCCCATATCCCCCCTCCCCACCCCATCCATCAGTCCTCAGTTTTTGTCAGCATTCAAGAGTCTCTCACGGTTTGCCTCTCCCCCTTTCCCCCACCATTTCACCCCTTCTTCTCCCCCTTGTTCCTCCGTCAAGTTCCTCCCAATCCTCCTATACGTGCAAACATATGATATTTGTCCTTCTCTGCCTGACTTATTTCGCTCAGCATAACACCCTCAAGGTCCATCCATGTTGCTACACATGGCCAGATTTCATTCTTTCTCATTGCCGTGTAGTATTCCATGGTATAGATAAACCACATCTTCTTGATCCATTTGTCCGTTGATGGACACTTAGGCTCCTTCCATGTTTTAGCTATTGTGGAGAGTGCTGCTATGAACATTGGGGTACATGTGCTCCTATGCCTCAGCATTTCTGTATCCCTTGGGTAAATTCCTAGCAGTGCTATTGCTGGGTCATAGGGGAGTTCTATTGTTAGTTTCCTGAGGAACCTCCACACTGTTTTCCAGAGGGGCTGTACCAGTTTACATTCCCACCAACAGTGTAGGAGGGTGCCCGTTTCTCCACATCCTCGCCAGCATCTAGAGTTCTCTGATTTAAAGCATATACTTTTGAAAGATTTTGTTATCATGGAGAAAAGGGTATGTGAGCGATGGAGCTGGAGGACTGTGGGCAAAATGTGCATCCTTTACTGAGAGTTTAAAGACTTCATTTTCTTAACTTCTCTCCCCATGTCTGGGAGCCAAGGGAAGTCAAGTTGCCTCCTCTCAGTCTTTTCCATTATTTCTTTGCTAAGCTTTTAATGTTGGCTAGGAACTTCATGTAGAAATGGCTATGATCCAAACTCTGACTCCAGAGCAAATGTCTCAAATATAACCTCATTCCTCAGATGTGAGGGATGCTTGCTGTGCTCAGTCCTCTCTGCTACACACTATAGGACATACAGAGGAGGTGAGAAGTGGTTTCTACTTAAAAAGAGATTGTGTTCTAGTAAAAGGGAACAAATAATCAAAATAATCAGAAAATTATTAACATATTTAGAGAAAGGAAAAAATGAATTCTGCATAGTTATTAATAGCTAACAGTTTAAGCACTAGGCACTGTTCTGAGTACATTCTGTGAGGTGACATCTAATCCTGAAAACTTCATGTCTACTTCACAGATGGGGAAACTGAGGCACATAAAAGGTATATAAGTAAGGCAGTGTGGCCTCAGAGCCTACATGCTCGTCCCAGTATATGCCTCATGGGAAGTTACAGTTTGAACCTGGACACATTTTCTATAGGTTTATGTTCTCTGCAGAGTATCATTCTGAGGGCTAGTGTGTAAACGGCTGTTGACTACCAGTGAAATATGGAAGCTAATGTGTGAATAGAAGTCAAGGCAACATAGTTATTCTTGGGAAGGTGTTGGATATGTGCAAATTAGATGGAATGATGGTTGGCCACTGGGAAGGAGCGTGGATCCATCGTAGAAACTTCAGTGTGGAAATTTCACCAGTTAAATTCCACCCACAATAATGTAAGGAGTAAGTCTGTCTTTTTCTCCACTGTGTAGCATTACAAGATAAGATGTGGGTTTTGGAAGTAGACACACCTGGGTTCAATTTGACAGTCTACCATTTACCACCTGTATGAACTCTGATCAGATTGCTTAACCTAAGCTAAGTGTCCGCCTCTCTAAAGCAAGATAATACTGGGGCACCTGGGTGGCTCAGTTGGTTAAGCGGCTGACTTTGGCTTAGGGCATGATCTCACAGTTCGTGGATTCAAGCCCCACATCGGGCTCTGTGCTGATGGCTGGCAGCCTGGAGCGNGGAAGGTGTTGGATATGTGCAAATTAGATGGAATGATGGTTGGCCACTGGGAAGGAGCGTGGATCCATCGTAGAAACTTCAGTGTGGAAATTTCACCAGTTAAATTCCACCCACAATAATGTAAGGAGTAAGTCTGTCTTTTTCTCCACTGTGTAGCATTACAAGATAAGATGTGGGTTTTGGAAGTAGACACACCTGGGTTCAATTTGACAGTCTACCATTTACCACCTGTATGAACTCTGATCAGATTGCTTAACCTAAGCTAAGTGTCCGCCTCTCTAAAGCAAGATAATACTGGGGCACCTGGGTGGCTCAGTTGGTTAAGCGGCTGACTTTGGCTTAGGGCATGATCTCACAGTTCGTGGATTCAAGCCCCGCATCGGGCTCTGTGCTGATGGCTGGCAGCCTGGAGCCTGCTTCTGATTCTGTATCTCCCTCTCTCTCTGACCCTCCTCTGCTTACACTGTCTCTCTCTTTCTCTCAAAAATAAATAAAAAAACATTAAAAAAAATTGCGATAATGACATTTGTTGATGTTCCTGAAGTGCCTAGCACAATGCCTGGCATGTAAATAATATTCAGTAGTCTTGTGTTTTTATTTTTTTTTTATCTTCTTCCAAAATTATTCCTCTTTCCTGTGAAATTTGAAAGCATCTGCTGTGAAGTATGTATATATTAGCCTCTTGAACAGAAAGGGGTTTTAGTCTATAGACAGTGTTCAGAAGAGAGGCAGAAAAAGGTTCCCAATTACTAATATTGATTAGATGATACACATATTGAAAAACATGTATAGGGGCATCTGGGTGCCTCAGTTGGTGAGCATCTCACAGTCAATCTCAGCTCAGGTCATGATCTCACAGTTTGTGAGATCTGAGCCCTGCGTTAGACTGTGCTGGCAGCACAGAGCCTCCTTGGGTGTCTCTCTCTCTCTCTCTCTCTCTCTCTCTCTCTCAAACTAATAAAGAAAACTTAAAACAACAACAAAAAACATACATTTATTTGCTTAGTTTGGCACAGGGCTCAAACTTCAAGCAGTCTCTTTAATGCTTTCTCCAGAAGTAATAGCACACTTTTTTGGAAACCTCCATCCACAGCCAAGTGAGTTTCTTTAGCACATGGTGGAGCAGTTCCTTTTCTAATTTGGCTCCATGTTGCACTCCCTGCTCCCTACAACTTCTAGTGGAGGCTCTGTGACTCATCCATTTAAGGTTTTCTTAAATCAGACTATGTCCGTGGGCTATGCTCTCAAATTCCATTGTTAATTTCCTTTCTCTTCCTTACCCTTCTTCAGACTGTCTTTTCTCTGTCAACACTGCACATAATTTTCTTGCTTTACAAAATTCATTTTTGAGTGAGCAGAATTTCCTAACCCCTGAGTTCTGGAGGCCAGTTTATCTATAATTTCTGTAAAAGCTCCCTGTGGACTTTAAAATTATCTCCTTGGGTTTCTTGTGGAATCCTCTTCGCCAAAGATCATCCCATTATCACTTCTTAATTCTCACTGATGATCTCCTTCCTCTCCCCTCCCTCTCCTTTCCCCTACCCATCATCCTACTCCTCCCATTCACATCCTCCTCCTCCTCTCCTCCTCCTGCTGCTTCTTCTCCTTCTCCTCCTTCAAATAAGAATTAGCATGGTTCACGATATTCTTTAGTTCCTGTGTTTCCATGGAGATTGGCTATGAATGATCCCTCCCCATCATTCCCCAGCCCTAGCCTCCAGCCCTGTATTAACAGCTATAGCTAACTGACTGTGGGGTATTTGTTTCAATCACCGCATTGTTCTAGAGCATGTGAATTTAGGTTATGCTAGTTTTCATTTTCATGATCAGTACAACTTTCAATACTAAGTAATTTTATATACTAATTCTTCTACTTTCCCATGTGGTAGCAGATTAATGTTACATTTTTATTTTTGTCTTATTATAATTTTATATTTAAGTTAACCAACACCATTTATTAAATTTTTGCTTATATTAAAAGAATGAGTTGTCACTAGTTGTCAAAACACCACAGAGAGGCTCATAAAATGTGAATCTGGTTTTTGTGCTTATAAACAATTCTTTGCATCAGGTCTGAGTGTGCTCCTAAAGAGATGACATTAATACTGAGCATCTGAAGATGAGATCTGGTTGAATCTCCAAGGTACTGAAGTTGAAGGGACCCAAGAAAATATAATCCCCTCCTCTTTCCCCCCCAATCTGAGTTCTAATCTGAGTTCTACATGAAGAGTGAAAAAACAAATGCAAGGCTAGTTAAAGTCAAGTATCATTTTTTTAGTGGTAGCACTGATACTGAAGAATGTGGTTAACATCTACTGAATTTCAGGCTTAGAATTGCCCACTTTAATGCTAACTAATTCAGGACTTGGGTAGGCATCCCCAGTGAAGCAAGACTTGCTCCCCTAAAGTCCTTTCTGTGGGTAAGTAGGGTATGCTGGGTATTTCTTGACGACAGCTTATTCTCATAGGGAGAAAAAGGAAGTGCCAGGGCTGAGCTATGGAAATACAGTTCCTTGATAGATTTTCTTTAATCTTCCAGATTATGTCACTCCTTTTCCTCTGGAAATCTGTAACAGAGTTAGTTAAAGCAATGCTAAGAGTGTCTTTCTAGTGAAGTTTCTTCAGTGTGGGAGGTAATAATAGGATATGGCAGGAGGAAGGATTTTCTCTGCCCTTCCTTCACCACTGGGGCATTAGGACATGATTTGTTAAATTTTAATGATTTATCTATATAAGTATTGAGAGAACCATCATCTACTTTAGCCATACTAATGCTGTTTTTCTTGCCTTTATTATTAAAATTTCCATTCTCTTCTGCATTTATTTCAAGCCACCTTCATTACCTCTGTCCCAGTCACTCACTGTTTCTAGATAAGCCATGTAATGAAATGTCTACTAGTTTATTTGTATCAGCTGGAGATTCTTGAATTGCAAATGTCAGACACCCAACTCAAATGCTTGAAGCATAAAAGGGAATCTATTGCCATATAGTTCTAAAAAGTCTGACTTTGACTACTGAATCCAGACCTTTAAATGGTATCATCCTAGAGAAACTTTCTCCCCATTTTGTGGTTGTTTTCTCCGTTAGCTGTCTACTCAGGTAGACCCAAACTCATTATCACAGCAGCTCTGGGTTTTCTTCTTACCCCTTCAACAAGCCTTGTTTACAAAGAAAGCCTTTTTCATAGGTGTCCCAGCAAAATCCCTAGAGCTGAATATTACTAGAGTTAATTCCTTAATGATTACTGAACACTCCAGCATATGTTGCTGCCAATCCCTTGGTTCTATGGGTGGTCCCTCCACCAGCTATATAAGCTTCACCTTGGAACTTGTTAGAAATGCATATTCTCAAGCTACACCCCAGATTTTTGAATGATAAACCCTGAGGGTAGGACGTAGGGAACTATGTGTTAGGAAGCCCTCCAAGGGAGCCAGAGGCATGATAACATTTGAAGACCACCTTGTCAGTCCATATAGATAATGCTGTATGGCTAGGGGCCTAAAATATGTGGAGTGGTCCAGTCTGGGTAGCCTAATTACTTCAAGAGCTGGTTTAGGGCCATCCTCATTCAGCCCAGACAGTTTTAAGATAAAATAAAGAGGGTAACTGTTTTATCAGAAATAGCAACAGTTGGTGGCCAGAAAAATATTAACCCATGTTGTACAGTAGAATCTTTCCATAAGTACTAGGTGGTAAATGATTATATCAAGAAATATTTGGTAGTGAATGCCTAACACTTTTTTGTTGTATCTTTACTGGGTTTAGGGCAATAGACTTTTCTTCTTATAGTTTGCATTCCTACCCATTTGTGTTTTTGAATGGACAAGATGGATTGTTTTACCCTTTAACTGGAATTGGCCACAATTGCGTATTTTCTTTTATATGATAGAACATTCTGAGCTGCGGCATGAGAGCATGGGATGCAGGGCATGTAGCTCAGAATGGGTCAAGAGTCAGCTCCCTCACTGAGGCCACATTGGCTCCATACTACATTGAATATTTTGTTTTCTGGAACTGAGTATTTTGCATGGACACCTAAAAGATACAGTAAGGATGCCCTGATAAAACATGGTGACTTGTTGGTATCTCCTTTGTGATGTTCATAGGTACGATGGTGGGGGACCACACCCGCTTGGAATTCCACAATATTGAAACTGGAATCATGACTGAGAAACGCTACATCTCCGTTGTCCCCTCCAGTTTCATTGGGCACTTGCAGAGCCTCATGTTCAATGGCCTGCTCTACATTGACTTGTGCAAAAATGGAGACATTGATTACTGTGAGCTGAAGGCTCGCTTTGGACTGAGGAACATCATTGCTGACCCTGTCACCTTCAAGACCAAGAGCAGCTACCTGAGCCTGGCCACCCTCCAGGCATATACCTCCATGCACCTCTTCTTCCAGTTCAAGACCACCTCGGCTGATGGCTTCATTCTCTTCAACAGTGGTGATGGCAATGACTTCATTGCAGTTGAGCTAGTCAAGGGGTAAGTAGAAGACATCACATAGTTTATACCAGGTATCTCAGCTCAAGCCTACCTGAAATATGGACATGAAAAAAAAAGTACCCATTCTGCTCCCTACTCTCTGTTCCCAATACATGCTCTCATCCTCATTGATTAAAATTACCTGGGGCACCTGTGTGGCTCAGTCGGTTAAGCGTCTGACTTTGGCTCAGGTCATGATCTCACAGTTTGTGGGTTGGAGCCCTGCACTGGGCTGTGTGCTGACAGCTAGCTCAGAGCCTGGAGCCTGTTTCGGATTCTGTATCTCCCTCTCTCTTTGACCTTCCCCTGCTCACACTGACTCTCTCTCTCTCTCTCTCAGAAATAAATAAAACATTGAAAAAAAAAAAAAAGAAACTTGCTTTAAAAAATACCTATGCATGGTTAGGGCTGGAAGAAAGAGAAATTTATTAGTTTATTTAAAGATCTTCTGCAAATTCAATATTATCAGACTTTTTTTTTTACTATAAAATGCAGTCCTTTAAACCTATAGAAAAGAAGCTTATTTTTGCAAAGGAAGCATGTATGGGGTGCACTTCATCTGTCTCTGGGGAAGTGCTATCTGCAACCAAGTTTATAGGAAGAAATGAAACATAGGTATTTTCAGCACTACCATTAGCTCATATATGCAACGTTTTAAAAGCTGTTTTTTTCTGCAAGATATTTTACTACCATGTGTTGGAAAGTAGTCAAAACAAAAACAAAAACTGGAACAAAACTCAGAAACAGATCCACGATCCATTGAATTTACATGCCACCCCTTAGTGTTTTCGAATGTACTGCCTGCACTATTTTTACATAGTGTTAGAGAAGTGACCTATGTAAGTATGAATTAAAGTCTGATAGGATAGGCTATGGTCATTCTTATAAGCCTAAATCAAGCTTTAATTATTCCTGTGGAATTCCAGGGTAGCATGGGGGATGCGAAGCCCTCAGTGTCAGTTATGTATACATGTTGCCATTAATCAACTCACTGGGGGGTTGTTGTTTCTCACAGGTACATACACTATGTGTTTGACCTCGGGAATGGCCCCAATGTGATCAAGGGTAACAGTGACCGTCCCCTGAATGACAACCAGTGGCACAACGTCGTCATCACTCGAGACAACAGTAACACCCACAGCTTGAAAGTGGACACCAAAGTGGTCACTCAGGTTATCAATGGTGCCAAAAATCTGGATTTGAAAGGTAAACCTTGTAAAGAAGGTTTTCCTGTTTAAAACATTTCTTAACAATAGAAAGGCTGTTTTCAGAAGCAAACTGAAGTTTAGGAGTGCTATGTGTTTTTGATACATAATGCATATCCTATTTTTACAACATTAGATTATATCCAAATGCAATTTTTACCTAAACCACTCCTCAAGGGATGATTCGTTTTCTCTGTAAACCTGGGGTATGTGGGGGCTGAGTGTGAGGTGATGGTTGTTAAAATGGGGGGGGGTCATAAAACAGAGGAAAGGATACATACATATATATGTATGTATGTGTATATATATATATATACACGCATATAACACATATATATGTACGTGTATATATATATATATATATGTAGGTTTTAGAATCTCAGCTGNGTTGAGGATAATTGTTGCTACCTTTATGGGCTTTTATGAGTTTTGATGGGATAATGTCTATAAAATCCTCAACATATTATTGGTAACAGGCACATAAAAAGCACTGAGTAAATGGTGGTTTATGCTGAAAATCTTGTTATTCTTTACTTCACCATAAAGTGAGAACAATACCTACCTCATAGACTGAATATGGTGATTAAAATTTGTGAGATCGCATGCAGAAAATGAATGACATAAGGAATGTTAGTTTCCTCTATCTACAATGTAGAAACTCTGGTCATTAGTTGTTTATGCTGGTGCCCCCCTCCCAGCTATATTATCATTATCCAAGAAGTGTAATGGTCTAAGGTGCACTGGCTCTAGTTGACATGGTTTCTATACCCTTTACTCATATGCTCCTGCTACTTACTTTCTTTTGCAGGTGACCTCTATATGGCAGGTCTGGCCCAAGGCATGTACAGCAACCTTCCAAAGCTGGTGGCTTCCCGGGATGGCTTTCAGGGCTGTCTGGCATCTGTGGATTTGAATGGGCGCCTGCCAGACCTCATCAACGATGCCCTCCATCGGAGTGGACAGATCGAGCGTGGCTGTGAAGGTACAGCCTCTTTTCTTTTTAAGCAACAGCCTTGTCGCAAGCACCACGCCTCTTTGCTGCCTCTGCCAGTGCCTTCTTATTGGTTTACCAGTCGTCTCTCGTGCCCATTGGCCATCTGACATTGTGTCATCATTGGTGTCCTCCTGTCACTGGTTCAGTATGTCAAGACATGGGCCACAGGCTCTGGGAATGTGTGTTGGCAGATGTCTTCCCAGTGTCACATACTTGCCAGTAGAGGACTTTCCCTGGCATTGACATCAGACCCCTCCTGTTTGTACCTTTGCTTACAGCATGGCTGAAAGGGCATTATTTTATTTATGTTTTATACATGGGGAGACTTTTTCATGGGTGTCACCATTAATGAAATGTTTGTAATAGCTATTGCATCATTTAATGCAAACTCAGCAGGAGGTTGGAAAATGATGTCAGAATGCCATGATAAGGGAAGGGAACTCACCTTTATTGAATACTTACTGGATGTCAGGCATTGTTAGGCAGTTCCTTGGTATGATGTCATGGAAAGCATGGATGTCTATGTTAGAAAAGACTTGGATTTAGGTCCAGGTAGAGACTCTTGTTCATTGTGTGACATTTGGCAAGTTACTTAACTTCTCTGATCTCTATCATTCTCACCTGCAAATTGGGGCAATAAAACTTGCTTTGGAAAACAAGATCTGTAAATCAGAGCTACATATAAAATGCCTGGTGCATACATAGTAGGTACTCAATAAACAGCAGGATTATTATTTGCCTATATTATCTCATGTGAGACATCTAATAAACATTGCATGTCCATCAGTGCAGCACAACAAAACCATGCTCATCCTGTTTCTGTAGATGATCTACTGTCTCTTTAAGATAGATACTAACTGAATTTTACAGGTCTTCTGGAGTTCAACAGTTCTTTATAAGAAAACAGTCTAGTTTAACCAGCAGAGGGACTTTTCAGCAGTGAACACTTTTCAGCCTCCCCTCCCCAGGGTCCTTGGGTAGGCTGGAAAGGGGACCCTTACCTAACTTGAAAGGCAAAGATGTCTCTCTGACGAGTCAGCAGGCTCTGTGTATCCTTTTGTCTGGTTGAGCCTCATGGTCCTGGGTGCAATATCGTATTGTGTGTGTGTGTGTGTGTGTGTGTGTGTGTGTGTGTTTTCCTCTCTCATTGACTTACTATGTCAAACCCATTCACCCATCTCCTATGTATTCAACCTCATTTATCGCTCCTGTTCTTTAACCAGCTTTCATTCTGGGTTTGCTGCCACCTTTATAAAAGCCTCCCACCAGCCTCACATGTTGACTTGCAGTATGGAAGGCATTCCCCTTTGCCTGAAAGTCAGCTTCCCATATGATCTAGTAAAAGGATGGATTGTCCCCCTAACCCACTCCAGTTCTCCTTTGGCCAGGAAATTTCTTATATCCACTGGACCACATGTGGCCTGTGCACCTGAGCGAACTAGAGGTTGGGAATCACCCTGCTCTTAAAGTAGCCACTTTGCTTTCTTCTCCTGAAAACCCACACTGTCATTCAAATCAAGAATTGCTGTCTCCTTGGCTTGCTCTTACTTCTTTCAGGGCAATGCTGAGATAAATGTAACATTTGGGAATTAAATTAAATATCTTAGTTTCAAAGATTGTGGGATTACAGAAATTACAGTCTCCTGCAATAATTAATTATACCTAGTTAAAACATAAAAGCACACATGAAAAAGCATAAGGTACTCTTCAGATGTTAGATATCATCATGCCATCCGTTCTTCAGATTTATAAGTGAATAGGAATCATCCACTGAACTCTGTAGCAACGTTGCTTGATAGGAACGTAATGTGAGTCACATACGTAATTTTAAATTTCCTAGTATGGGAGCTACTCGTAACAAAGATATAAAGTAACAAGTAAAGCTGATTTTAATTTTATGTTATTTAACTTTACCCACCATATCCAAAGTATTATCTTCTCAGCATGTAATGGTATAAAAATATTTGCAACACATTTTACCTTCCTTTTTCACATTTAACCTTCAAACCTGAGTCTGTATTTTACACTTGGAACACACCTCAATTCAGACTACATACCTTTCAAGTCCTCAGTAGCTACACGTGTCTGTGGCTACTGTATGGGAAGCCTAGTTCTATAGAGTATAAAAATTTGGGGTGTAAGGAAATAAAACTTTGTATTGGATTAAAAGGAAGTCTAAACTAACTTTTATAAGAGTGGCTTAAAAGGTACAGTATAAAGAGGGGAATGGAGTCCACTTAAGAGAACTTTAAGAGAAGCAGTGAGAGCATTAGCAAAAGGAAATTACCCATCAAATTGGGGGAAATGTTCCCATCCCTACCTACATCTCTGTGTGCAGTTTGGCATGACTCATCACATGCATTATGGTGGGGCCCCGACCTTCCTCTGAGTATGGGTGATTGTCCAACACCGGATATTGTGACTTGATGGTTCTACCATCTGAATCTGTGGCAAGTCCCCTGGGTCTAATAACCCTGCACTCTATTGCCATGGAGATAATTGCAGTGATTACCTATGGAGCATTATGACCGTCCCACTGGGTGGGATGAAGGGGGGGGGGTGCTGAGTGCTCAGGGAAGAATGTCCTTGTTTATTGTACACAGATGACTTGGATAATTAGCCTAAGTGGCCAGGAAAAATGGCCAAAAAGTGGGTTAAGGCATAAATTACTGCCATTGGAAGTTTACACCATGTGAATAAGCCCTTATAAGAGATCCCAGGAGCTCTTAGGGGACTGTGGAAATGAAGCTAAAGAAGGTGGGGAGGGGAGAATGAGGAGCCCAGAACCTTAGGGAGACTGCAGACAGATGTCATTCTCATTCTGAATCTCTGTACATACTATGGACCCCTTGAGAAGGCCCTTCAGTATGGTGCAGCAGGGCAATCATAGGAAATGGAATACATTTCCTGATTTTATCATTTCTGTATGTAGAATAATAAGTAGGTAGGGGATGAGGATCTGTTACTGACACCAAAGAGCTGCATCTCTTCAAGATGGTAAATGTGTTTTATCCTCTATCTGGGGTATATAGGCCAGGATATATCATATGTTCTTGTCAAAGTCATTGATAATGATTTTTCAAGTAAATGTATTATTTTCCCTTGTATATCTAAGTGCAAAGAATCCAAAATGAATTTAAAAAACATACTAATTCCCTACTCTGCCTCTCAAATGTTTATAGTAAGAAAGAAAAAAAATCTTGAGCTATGTTTTGATTTTATGTCTCTAATATATGTAGAATATATACTTCAGAAATTAAGCTCAATTTCCGGACTGCCTAGCCAGCATCTGGCTGTGACTTGAAGCCTCTTAATTTGGGCTAGGGATTTTGAAATAATGTCTGGTTCTAGTCTCAGCTGGTAAATATATCTTTCTATCTTGAGGCCAGCTTTGCAGCGAGACCGAGGCATGCATTGGCTGGAAATGCGATTGCCCAATTGCAGATGGTAAACATCTGAGAGAAACACACGTGCTTCATTTCAAGACTGGCATGAATAAATAAAAAGGACATTGGTCTGGTGCCTTTTTGCTCACAGCCATTTGGGTTTGGCTGTATGCCCACAAATCAAACAAATGGAGCTCTTTGGAGGATCCAAGTCACCTTCATGCACACACCCAGTTCCACATTCTCCGGTGGCATTTTCAGCAGATTACAAGGAGTGCGCCCAAGCGACTCTTCCATACTTACCTCCTAGATGTTCAGAATTATTTTTGTGGGCTTGGTCTGGTTGTGCACACGTGTCTGTCAGTCTGGCCACACACTACCCTTGTTTTTTGATATTTATCCTGACTCATAAAGAATCATTTTTTGGACCATATGCCTTGGGGTTGGCTGTGTGGATGTGGGAAGGCTCTTGTTACCACTGCTTGTGCTTTGTCAAGTCCAGTGTCCTCCTGCCCCTTGCTCTGCTGACATGGCTCTGACGAGGCCTGCTCTGCCCTGGTCCGTGCATCACCTGTCTGTGCTGTCTCCAGAGAACCTGTAGAGCATTTTATTTGTCTGTTCGAGTGATGTTGGTTATGCCAATTGTATTTTCATTTCTGTAATGTTGCCCTGGTTTACTCTACCTCTTACTAACCTCTGGTTATTGTTTTCGCCTTTTCTGTTCTTTTGCTAACAAAGTTGCGTTGACCAAAGCTGACCTGCAAGGTAGAGAAGGTTCTTGTTGCCATTACCACTTTGGACTGAGAGATGCCCTGTGTAACCCTTGGTATCTTTTCTTTAAGGGCCTTCAAGCTGTCACACCTCTTGGACAGCATCAGTTTTGGGGAGGGGGCTGAACCCTGTGTTCTTCAGAAACAGTGGCAGAAAACCCAGATCAATGAATGCAAAACAACAAAAACAAGACCTTTGAGGGATGGGAACATGATTCCTTTTTGGGGGGACTAACGAGGTTTGACAGCATCCTGTAGTGTGAAACTCACAAATGCATCAATCCACTTCTGGAAATGGTTAACACCTCTCCAAGTAGTTGCCATGGGTGGGTTGGCTCTTCTTAATTTATTCATTAGAGGAAGGCAACGCTTGGAAAGAGAAAAAAGGGGGAAAAAAGGACCTCTTGAGTTCTTAATTTATAATTTTTTGGGTCAGGGAGGTCATTTATCAGGACTTTTGAGGGCCTGGGCCTTATGAAAGAGAATGCCATTTTCTCTTAACTCATTTGAAAGAAATGTTTTTAGGCATTTGGAAGATATCAATGCCATTAAAATGTTCTAGAGATTTATGTTACCTATCGGGGATTTTGGTTGAGCACCTTAATTTCCTGTTTTGTGATCTAAAGGAAAAAGTACTCTTGGGGTAGAGGATGTGTCGGTTTTATCCTGAATACCCTTTAAAAAGCCTTCATGTTCAATGCCAGTGAATATCTACCACAGTCACTGCTCCTTCTGCCATTGAGAGAGGCTCCATCCAAAGTCTGTAATGGGCCACTGGTCAAGTTGTGTCAGGCTACTTGACTCAGAATGGCAAATCAGGAAGGCATTTTAGACATCTTTTGGCTGCTGGTTCAGCAGGGGATTGAGCCTTGTATGGGTTCTGCAAGTTTGCAACTAGCAAAATTTGTTAAAAGTTTTTACCAGGGTGGCTTTAAAAATACTGCTCTTCACCTAAAAGATCGTTTACTTTGCTGTGACTTGCTGTATGCTATGTGGGCGATGGATACAAGTGTCCATCTCTTGGGTGGACATCAACTAAATGAGGTCTCTCTGTAGCCATTTTTCTGTAACTGTTTTTTTTTTTTTCCATCACTTCTTAGCAGATTCATATATATGCTGATATATAATAAAATTAATGAAAAGAACATACACTGGATTAGTATTTTGAAGTCCAAAGTAGCTGTACAATAGCTTTCTATTTCCTTCTTTTTCTTTTTCTTTTTGTTTGGCTTTCAACTTCAAAGAATGTAGGAGTCCTTTCAGTAATACTGAAGGTTGTTGTCTTCACAAATTCTGTTCAATTGTCAAAATAGGTCTACTGCATGTCACTCTGTAAATGAGGGAAGGGGATAGGATTCGATCTACAATAAGAGACAATCCAAGGTCGTTAAAGCTTGTTATAATCAGATTTATTAGATACAAGAAGAGGACTGCATCTCTTCTGAGACTTTATTCTTCATGGTAAGAACCATGTGGATATTGAATCCTCAGAACCTAGCACAGGCCTTTTTACATAACAGCTCCCCATTTTGCAAAATGATCTTAAAGTTGCCATCCAAAGGAAAAATGGTTTGTAGGAATCTTACAAAGAATTGGTTGATTTCTATATCTGTTATAAATTATCAACCAAAGTATAGTACAAGTTTAGGGACATAATAGTTTGGAATATCTTAACTTGCCCATTTATAGAATCAGTCAAATCATCAGTATGTTTATGTTATTATTGTATTGACCCAAATGCTCTTCCATTCTTGATGACTGGACAGTCCCTTTGTGGCAGGACCTGCTATCTTTTCTAATTATTTTGGGTCATCGGGGGTGCCTGGGTGGCTCAGTCAGTTGAGTATCTGACTTTGGCTCAGGTCATAATCTCTCGGTTCATGGGTCCGAGCCCTACATCAGGCTCTGGGCTGACAGCTAGCTCAGAGCCTGGAGCCTCTTTTGGATTCCGTATCTCCCTTTCACTCTGACCCTCCCCTGCTCATGCTGTCTCTCTCTCTCTCAGAAATAAATAAAACATTAAAAAAAATAATTATTTTGAGTCAGTGTACCCTTTCCCCATATTGTGGCAAAAGGCCTTTAGGATGTAAATCCCTTTACTTTTTATTCTCCTGACATTGGGGTTTGGATCATTACTCAGCTGGTTTTTTAGCTACAACCTGTGGGCACAGATAGTACTGATTACCATGAAGTGTGAAGGGCAGTAAAAATATATGACAAGAAATGAGACAGGTTGAAATGTAAAGGCAAACTGTGTTCAGAAAGAAGCAGAATAGTGGGGTCTAGGAAGTGGCATGATGAATCTAGACAAGTCCAACAGCCTGAGTCCTTTTATCATTGTGTTTGGGGTGGTGTAGTTTTTTAAATTAATTAATTAATGAATGAAATATTCAGTTATTGTGTTGTTCAGTTTAATAGGAACTCAGCTACTCCTATGTATCAGGCACTCAGCTAGGCACTGAGATTACAGGTGTGATATAGTTTGACTTCAGATGCATAAAAATGAGATCATCCAGAAAGGACAATGCAGAGTGAACACTGATCTTCTAGAATGGAGAAGGAGTGTGCAGTGTGAACACAGGCGAGAGCTGCTGGACTGTGGGGGTAGGGGGGCGTGTGGTCATGGTAGGTGCTCAGGGTATATTTCCCAGGCAGAGTTAGAGTCAAGTTGGAAGGAAAACATATTTGAGGTACATGGCAGATAGAAACAGATTCAAGAGTTTGGCCAGTTTGCGGACCAACCTGAAGCTCAGTTTGGCTGAAATAATTTGCACATGGAGATGTGATCAAAGGTGAAGCTAGAATGGTAGTATGCAGGCAGGTGATGCCTGCCTTTTTGTGTGAGGAGTTGGGCATTACCCTAAAGGCTCTGTGAGGAGGACAGGGACTTGGTCAGCTTCTCATTTTATCAAGATCACTCTGACACCAGGTGGAGAATGGATAGGAAGGACAGGAACTGGAAACAGAGCAGAGTTAGGAGGGAAATAGCATATTCTAAGGTTGAGGGAAGAGGCTTGAACCTGACACCTGTTACTTTAGGTGATTAAGGAAGTAAACATGTTTCCCTCCCAGAGGAGACCTCTGAGGAATGAGGAAGAAAATGAACTTTTTCTCCTGATTGTTTCCTGACTATGTTACTGTGTTTCATAGCAGATAGGTTTACACACGATGACAAAAGGTGTCAAGGAAGAACTTTATTGATAGCTGTGAGTCAGGCCAGACTTTGCATCTCTCCAAGTTAGGAATCTCAGGAGGTACCCTGAGATTCACGGTCCCTTGACTAGAGTGACAATGTCTGTGGACCTTTTAGAAGCAATATTCGAATTCCTTTTTATTTTAAGCGATATCCCTTAAAAGATTTCAAATAAGAAAGGGGTCATACAGCTATGACAGAAACATTACATTTGACCTGTTGGGAGTGAAACAAATGAGTTATAGACTATAAGAAATAAAAGAATAGCTTTTTATTGGGGTGGGTGATTAATAAGAATATGTTTTCCCCACCTTCCACTATAATTCCCCTTAAAAGGCTCTATTTCTGGAGTTGAATGGCTTCTTTTCTAGAAATGTCCAGATGGTGGGCAGGTGGAGTGGGGTATGGAGGATTGATTAGATGTAGTTCTGAGTTCTTTTTATCTTGAGTAAGTGAATGAATGATTGAGCTTGAATGCCTTAAAAATGTGAAGATTATTTTAAGTAATTTTAGATGAGAGTTGGCATCAAGCACTTTTAATAGATAAGGAGAATTTTAATTCTCCAACCTTTTTTCCTTTCCTTTCCTTTCCTTTCCTTTCCTTTCCTTTCCTTTCCTTTCCTTTCCTTTCCTTTCCTTTCCTTTCCTTTCCTTTCCTTTCCTTTCTTTCTTTCTTTCTTTCTTTCTTTCTTTCTTTCTTTCTTTCTTTCTTTCTTTCTTTCTTTCTTTCTTTCTTTCCTGTGAGGAGTATAGTTTCCCACTTAATTTTCCCCAAAGCTAAGGGTTTTATTGTATTTTACAATATATTACATTGTATTTTACATTATAAAATGTAAAATGTAGCATTGGACCTAATAGAAATCAGTCCCTCAGAAATGATCTACATTATAGGAAATAATGAGACACAGGAATTAAATATGCCTTCTGTCCCTCAGCACTGCATGACAGAGGCTTCTCACAAGAGAGCTGGGCAGTTAGGACTTACTACCTTAAAGTGTCTTGATTCTGGACTCCTGCCCAACTAAAATGGATAGAACTTGATTCTCCTTTCCAAAAGAGTTGATAATACCCATTATTAAGGATTTACCTAGTATATGCATATGCTAAAGACTTGGTATTTTGTGTCTCCATTACGACCATGACCTTGTGACTTAAAGATGACTTTATAGGCTTGCATATATTATCTCATTTAATCTTCACATCATATGAGATAGTGATGATTTCTGTCTCCATTCTACAGATGGGTAAACTCAGGTTCAGAGAATTTAAGTGGCTAGCCTAGGGTCACGTTGCTAGTAAGTGGTAAAGCTGAGTTTTAAAGCCTGTGACCTCTTTCTTACTGTGCCAAACGGTATGAGTACAGACTTGTCTATTTCTGATGCAGAGGCATCACACAGGTGACCAGACGGTGTCTGAGAATGTCCCCTAGCTGACTTTATGGTAGATGGTGTCTATGTCATACTCTTTCACTAACTTCTAGATGATGTTTGTACAATGTCCTTTAAAACAAAATATTTTTCCTTTGTCGTGCAGAAGCTTTTAATCTTGATGAGGTCCCAATAGTTTATTTTTGCTCTTGATTCCCTTGCTTTTGGGTGGGAATGTAAACTGGTGCAGCTCACCTGGAAAACAGTGTGGAGGTTCCTCAAAAATTAACAATAGAACTCCCCTATGACCCAGCAATAGCACTGCTAGGAATTTACCCAAGGGATATAGGAATGCTGATGCATAGGAGCACATGGACCCCAATGTTCATAGCAGCACTCTCAACAATAGCCAAACCATGGAAGGAGCCTAAGTGTCCATCAACAGATGAATGGATCAAGAAGATGTGGTTTATTTATACGATGGAATACTACATGGCAATGAGAAAGAATGAAATCTGGCCATGTGTAGCAACATGGATGGAACCTGAGGATGTTATGCTGAGCGAAATAAGTCAGGCAGAGAAGGACAAATACCATATGTTTGCACATATAGGAGGATTAGGAGGAACTTAACAGAGGACCATAGGGGAGTAGAAGGGGGGAAATGGTGGGGTAGAGGGAGAGAGGCAAACCATGAGAGACTCTTGAATGCTGAGAACAAACTGAGGCCTGATGGGTGTCGGGGGGGGAGGGGGGAGATAGACATGGAGGAGGGCATTTGTGGGGATGAGCACTGGGTGTTATATGGAAACCAACTTGACAATAAACTATTTGTAAAAAATAAAATAAAATAAAATTTGACAAAAAAATAAAATATTTTTAAGTCAGCTGTCTTTTCCTTGAGCTTACACTTTGAAACCTCTCTTCTTTCTTTTAAAAAATGCCCTCTACTACCCCAACAGACCACTACACCAATGCCGAGAAAAGAAGGAATATCAGAAAATAAGACCTCAGTTTACAGTTTCTGAGGCAGCATTGACTTTTTGACAAGCTGCTCATGATTTTAAAAAATAGAAATGATCTAATCATTTGACCTTTATGGCCCAGGCACCCTCTGAAAATAGGGTGGATTGAGCAAGAAGATTTTATGATGCTAGACATTCTCTCACCTTGGCAAATACTCCAACAGAAGCAGTCGTCCACTGCTACCCTCCATTGTCATGGAAGTGTCACATGAATAAATTGCTTTACTTACAAAGTATACAACTTTGCAGTTCAGCAGCCATCAAGGGCAGTGCTGTACTAGAGGTACTACCAGTGCAGGAATTTTCAGGAGTTTTTCATGCTGGTTGACATTATGTAACATGTATTAGCTTGAAATTGGCCGTGGTAGGATTATTTTACATTATGGAAATCAGGTTAGAGAAATGTTACAGATCAGAGTTTTGTTGTGGTGCTGGCGGTTGTTAAATGCTTACCTACACAGAACTGGTCAAAGACCATTGGAGATAAAGACCTCATGAGAGTATCTTGGTGTCAACCAATTTCCGTGCCCATCTTGACTTATTTTATACTCAGTATATGATCAGTATATTCGAGCAGTTTTGATAATACATCTGCTCTCCTTAGTGTCCCCAAAATGTTAGATTTTATTATTAGTTTATTTCACTCATTATCCTAACCAGGTCACATTTTTGAACCTTCATTTGAGAAGAGGAAACCATAAATAGCTGAGCATGCTTGCTAGGTGTAATTTTGATGCCTTTCTGAGCATTAGGAAGGCATAGATCCCACCTTCAAGACAAAAAAGTAAGATCTTGGAAACACAGCTGCTCTTAGGTCTTTCTGACAATGACATTTTATAATAATTTTTAAGATCCTATTCTCTGGCTTCTACCATATGGTATGACATCTACCATAAGGTCAACTAGACCATTCACTTCTCAGGTAGCTCTCAGTGAAGGACACTTGATACATTTAAGGATCATTGCTTTCTTATTTTAAAATTAAATAGAAGTGAATTGGGTTTCTACCAGTTAAAGGGGATGACAATCTTATGTTGTCTGTAAATGACTGTCTTCAGAAAAGCCAAGAGGACCCAACACTATAAATGTAGAACCACTCTGAAAACAAGAGGGATCTTTGCTGCAGGGACCAAGATGTATGTTAAGCTAACTAAGTAGGCTGTCCCTAATGTTACAAACACCATCCCTGAAAACTCAGCATTTAAATCCTTATATTTTAGCAGTTGAGACTATAGATTGCTCAGAAAGGATGTAATGGTCTTGTGCATGCATATATGAACATACACATATGCATATATCTATGTGTATTCATCTTGCTTTTTCTATTCTTTCTTTTTATTCTTTCCCACTCAATTACTCCTCCCTCCTTCTTCCTCTGTGAAACAATGTAAATTCGAAAATGTAAAAGTAGACAAGTCATCAACAGTAGAAAATAAAGTTGCAGGTGACAGATGGGATCTCTGAACAGTCATGGCAACTGTCATAAGGCTCCTCCCACCGTAGCTATACTTTGTCAGGGACAGACAGACACTTTGGCTGGCACAGAGGGCTACTGTGAAGATGCTTCCACATTCAGATTCAGTCATAGATTCTGAATCCTATGACAAACACCTCATGTTTTGTGATTAAAGACAATGAATATTATTAAACTATCCTTGCCTCATGCCTACCACTGAGCATCAGCCTTGGCCTTTTAGGATAAATGGATATAGAGAATCAGGACAGATGTATCACCCCCCAGACTCCCCTCATCACCAGTCCTACCGCCCCAATATGGCCAAGACAGCTGGTGCTGGTTTAGCAATATTTATGTTAAGTTGGAATGTTTGAAGCATAGGTTTGGTTAAGTCCTACCTGGGCAATAATAGAGGGAAAATGCACTCTCGTAGAAGTGTTCTGTGCTTCAGGAAGCACTTCTATCTCAAGCACCTACAAGTCATAAAAGACAAGTCTGTCAACTTTTGGTTTTCTAGACCATGAAGAGGAGTTGACTGAATCAGTTTGCAGGTACTGATTTTAGCAGTAACAGGCATGAAATGACTGTGTGGGACAGTTCTTACAGAGAAAACAACAATCCCAGGTTCAGGCAGAGCGATGGGAATTTCGTGGCAGCCATGAGGTATCATCGGAAAACAAAGCAAAATAAAAAGACACAATGTGATGCTTTTTTGTGAACTAAAAACAGAGCTGAGAGTTAGAAACTGAAGTACTAGCAGCATTGAGGACTTGCTTAGTCTTTTCACTCATGTTTCTGTTGCCTTGTCACTTCCTACTATAAAAAAAAGTTGCCACCTTTTCTCCAAAGAATATGTGACAGTTTTAGTGAGGATTGGTTACATATAAAATGCAATAGTAGTATACACCATGTCTATAGAAGGGTTTCCTAAAGGTTTAGTACAGTTTTAAGCTATTAACAATAATTTGAAAACATGCTAAAATATATAATTCTGAAAATTTATGTTATCTTAGAATATTTGCAATTTTAGGCTGATTTGAAAGAATGCTTTGGGAAAAATTATTATTGATCTTAGGAATGTCTGTTATATTTATAAATATGCATTTGATACAGAATTTTGTTCTGATATTATATATAGTTGGACAAAACTAGATCTTCCTGTTAATTTTTAATTGAATTTTGAATTGAAATGGCGTTTGGAAATTTTTCTTAAAAACCATACATTTTTACATTAAAATGTCATCTTTGGTTATAGATTAGAAATACCTTATTTGAGTTTCTCTTGTTAATCCAATGGCAACACACACGCACACGCACATGCACACATGCACACATCCTCTGGCTCACACATATCCGTAGAGGTTAGGTGGCTCAGCTATGGAGATGGCAAACTTGGATTTGAGACCTCACTCTTCTACTTCTTATGTTGAGGCCTTACAGACCAAAAAAAAAAAAAAAGCACCTAACTGTTCTATCTTAATTTTCTTTTCGTTTTTAAAAATTTCTTAATGTTTTATTTCTGAGAGAGAGAGACAGCTGAGCAGGGTAGGGAGACAGACACAGAATCTGAAGCAGGCTCCAGGCTTTGAGCTGGCTGTCAGCACAGAGCCCGACGTGGGGCTCAAACACATGAACCCTGAGATCATGACCTGAGCCAAAGTCGGACGCTTAACCGACTGAGCCACCCAGGCGCCCCTTAATTTACTTTTTTGAAATCCTTGCCTTCCCACTTGATCGTCAGTAAAAACTTCCTTTATTTTTGTAATTTTTAAAGTTCATTTATTTATTTTGAAAGTGAGAGAGAGAGCAAGCAGAGGAGGGGCAGAGAGAGAGAAGGATGGAGAGAGAATCCCAACCAGGTGCTGCACCATTAGCATGGAGCTCAAACTCACAAACCATGTGATCATGACCTGAGCTGAAACTAAGAGTCACGTACTTAACCAAATGAGCCACCCAGGCACCCCCAAAAAATTCCTTTAGTTTTGAAGTTCTGGATATCTTCCATGAGAAAACCATTTCTGTTTTCTAATTCTTTAATATTTCTAATTGATTCATTATCAGTTTATGAAGACTAATTTAATTAATATCTGAAATACACTTAGTACAATGTCTGGCACATGATAAGTGCTATGTAAACCTCTTGATTTTATTGTTATATCCTCTCTCTGATTTGTACAAGATCATTTTACATCAGTGATATGCATTTAGAAGCATTGTTGCAGATTTTCTTTTTCAGAGCATTTTGGTATGTTTCCTTAATCTCTCTTTCTTTCTCTCTCCAATTTTGGAGACCCTGCTATCTATGAGAAATAGATATAGATTTAAAATATCTGTTCAGGGAAGAATGTACTTTATGAAGTTAGAAATAAGAATAGGAGCTTATGTTTTCATCTGGAAGGTGTCTTAAGAGTCTACTCCAAACTCTTATTCATTCAACAGTTCTTACTGTCTTACATGGGGACATGAGTCCTTGTCTCAATATCTGGTGAGATCGGATGAGTTTAATAGTTAAACCAAGAGAGGAAATGTGGTCAATTAAATACCACCATCACTACCACTACCTCTTCTTCCCAAAAGTGGTTCCAATTAGAAAATTGCTTGTATGAGATGATATTGGTAACTTTTATGGATAAATTGTTAGTTAAGAAAACCACTTGGCTTTGAGTCATAAAAGAATGACTTCTTTGTTTTCTTGTTTTGTTTTGGCTTTTTTGGTTCTTTTGCTTTTTTTTTTAATTTAACAATATTTTCTCAGCTCTTGCTTTATACCAGAAATCTGCAGGAAAGACATTCCAGGCTGTAGGTAGAGCAAGAGCAGAGGATCTTGAAAGTAGGGATATAGGGATGGTCTTGAAGAGTTAGAGTGGAGGTCCTAGGAGATGAGCAGGCCTCAGCATACCCAGAGGCCTTGTTATAGCTCAGATTCCTGAGCTCTGCCCCCATCTAATAAGTCTGGGTGGAGCCTGAAAAGGGGCATGTCTTACAGGCTCCTGGGTGATATAGGTGCTGCTGACATGGGGCTCACGCTGTGAGAGAGGGACTGTGGTAGAGAGGGACTGGAAGGAGAAAGGGATGGTGGGATTACTATGAGCTGGGGGCCAATAGTAGGAAATGAGGCTGGAGAATGGGGCAGTGGCCCTAGGACCTCAGCCTTACTAGGAAGTTCAAGTGTAGTCTCTCAGATCAATGAGAGGTCATTGCAGGTTCTTCTGGTCCTCCCTCACTGAAATGGCTCTTGCTTCTGAGGGGATTACAGTATAGTCAGTCTTGGAGGATTTTCTGGTTCTGTGGGGCACTCACCCCTTAGTGCATGTGAAACGAATCCTGTGGAATTTGAAAATAACCTATAATTCCCCCTGTTCTGGGTTCCTGACCAACCTTCAACCAATAGGACAGATTGCTCACTTTGTGGAGCACAGACATTTTACCCATGCTCAGGTTTTGACTGTACGAGACATAGGCAAATCAAAGTGCTGCAATTCAGATCAGCCCAACATTTACTGAAAATGCTTTCTCTGTATCTGGCACAGTACACTTAATGCATCAAGGATATAATCAAAGCACATTATGATTTCTAACAGCAGGCAGCATTCAATCTTATGGGGACAAATACCAAAAAAATGAAACAATTATAGGATTATATAAGCAGAGGACAGCACAATGTGTAATAAAGTATTAAATTGAATATTATCAGACATAAATGTTAATGATGCAGATAATAAGTGCTGTGGCCACTAAGAAGCAGGAGAATTGTTGAAATGACTAGGGAATATTTTATATGGAGGAGGCATTAGAACCGGTCCTTGGAAAATAGTGAAAATTTACCTAGTTAGAGAGAAAGGCAAAAGCATGGAAAAGCCTTTGTCTTCAGATTCAGTCAACATGCAAGGAATTATTGTGTTTTCCCAAAGTTTTTCTCTGTTCTACTGCCTTTCAAGAGAAAGACTGCCATGTGTTTCTGATTCTTGAGTACAATTGAATTACTAATCCATTGTCTGGTAAGAGCTATTTGGTCAGGGAGCCCCGTGGACTTCTCAGAAACTTTTATCCTTTGAAAGAAGCTGTCCTGATTTGCCATTGTTAATGAAACTTGTACTACACAATGCTCAAGTTTAAGACCCACTGAGAACATGACCATGAACCTCCTTTCATCTCCACATGGGGGAACCACATGGCATATAGGAGCTGCGGAGACCCAGCAGCAGTGCGGCTTCCCTAGTGTTAGTAATTGTCTTGAACTTTCTCATGTCATATCCTAATAGCTTTGTATTAGGAGTGACGGTCTGTACTGCTTCCCCCCTTATGAATAAATACAAAATGTCTTGCCACCCAGAAGACAAACCCTTTGTAGTCACGCATCTCTTTTGAACATGCATCCTTAGGACTCTGCATGCATACATTTCAACATTCTGTGCCTGTGTGAGGCTTTGCTTGGAAATTGTGAAATATGCACTTATTGCAGTGGATATATTCTTACTCTGTCAACTGCTTCTACTGCATCATCTCCTGAGTAATACATTTGATGAGTCAAAGGGCTCACCTCCTTTGCTGAGGATCTCTAGGAGTTTTTTTCTGTTAGCTCAGATAATTCCAAAGGTGCAGGTTTATATATATAATCCCAAGGTTGAGGCAGAAGATAGAAATGAAAAGGAGAGGATGGTTAAAGAGAGGCCCCAGGCCGATCTAAAGAGAAATTTTAATGATAATCTCTATGATAAAGATCACTAACCTTTTTCAATTGCTCACTCATATCCAGAAAATATTTTGAGAATGGAGTACTTATATAGTGCTTGCTTATGGAAGATACACAAAAATAGAAATATTAAAAAATTTAAATAAAGGTAATTTCTAATATTCTCTTCCTATCTCCCAAATATTTCTCTTTTGTATCATTTGGCATATGAACACTGCTTTTGAATACACTTTTCTATGAACCTATAGCAGTGGCATGATGCAGTACACCGGTTCTCAAATTTTAGGCTGCTTCACAATTTCCTGAAAGCTTGTGGAAACACAAATTTGTGCCTCTTTCCTACGTTTCTGGCTCAGTAGGTCTGGGGCCCAATGACATGTATTTCTAACAATTTCCCAAGTGATGGTCTGAGAAGTAACCTTTAAAAAACAATTAATATAGTTAAGAACTTGGGTCTCAAGAGATCATTTACCTAAGTTGGACATCAGGGTCCTTTCATTTCCTGATATGTGACCGTGGGTAAATTACTTCATTTGCATGAGCTTAGTTTTTTTTTTTTTTTCTTTTAATCTGTGAAATGGATGGTCATAATTACCTCTTCATGTCACTGGGGAGCACAATATGATACTGTAGACAAAGTGCTTAGTACCCAGTACTTACCACCTACAAAACACCAGTACACGTTGGCTGTGCTATGCTCCTCCTCTTCATATCATCAAACATTTTTTAATGTCATAAAGTAAACTTTAGGGACTTTTATGCCTTAATTCATAAGAATCATGGGAATAAATTTTTCTGCTTTATGATTATACATTTAGAAAGACCGTTCTCCAAATGAAGTATCTTTCTAGTTGGATGGTAGAGATGAAGCTCTTTTGCAAAGTCTGCTTAAGAGAGAACAGTGTGTTCAGCCCTCTCCCTTCTGTGTGTAACTGTTGATAGTTTGTGGCTAAGTGTGCACTGCTGTGGTCTTTTGTACATACTGACTCTTGTTGCATGATACAGAGTTGAAATTTTTGGTGGTTGTGTTTTTGAATGTTTGGGGGCATGAGAGTAGCAAATTCAAGTGAGTCCTTTGAATTTGATTAATTATTAACACTTCTCTCTCTCCTTTTTTTCTTCTCTTCCCTCCTGCTTATGAATTGCTAGGACCAAGTACCACCTGCCAGGAAGATTCATGTGCCAACCAGGGGGTCTGTATGCAGCAGTGGGAAGGCTTCACCTGTGACTGTTCCATGACCTCATATTCTGGAAACCAGTGCAATGACCGTGAGTACAACCTTTTTATACTTGGGAGTTTTTTCAGAGTTTAGAGGCTTAGAGAAATTTTAAAGGGAAATATGTAAAAGGATGGCTCTTCTGAAAGATTTGTAAGCAACTTCCTCCTACAGAGACTTGGAAAGTAAAGGACGGGTGCTCTTAGTGGAAGAGGAAAGAGGCATTTCTTGCTCAACATTACTGGATGTTTTCCCATTTGCCTACTCCCTGTGTTTTTCCTTTAGATTGGTTTGTGTGTGGCTGAGCAGCAAAAAACAATTCAGACAATATTTTTGCTCTAAGGAGTTTAATTTTTCATTAATTAAGTCATCTGGATAACAATTTTGAGACTTTCCCATTTTCATTGTCTAGAATTTAGAGGATATTTAAGGAATGTAGCTATTTCTTCAAAATTCTGAGTATAGAGAACTTCTTAGATTTTACAAATGATGAAGATATTCAGAGTCTATTATTTTTTCTAACTAGAGATATTTAAAGCATTCTCAGGTGTTTTGCAAATGTAAAAAATTTCCTCTAGCTAAACATATTAATATCTACTTGGTTTATATGTACATAGTCATTCTGTTTATGTATGATTTCTATTGTAGGAGTATATTTATACGTATGTATGTGTGTATGTGGTTCATATTGGAAGAGGGGTGGTTGTTATCTTGTGTACTAGCAATGCCTCAGGCACATGAGAATGTTTAATTCTAGAAGACAGATTTCATGAAGGTGATTCTAGAATTGATGGTGGAGATACCTCAATACTATGGGAATCTGTAATCTGTGTCTCCACTTCCATTTTGTGTTATTTTCCTGACATGGCTATTTTTAAAGATGAGCAAACATTTGAGTTTTCTGAATACCTTTTGCAAAGAGATTTGTTTAAAGCCATGATATAGTGGGTCCTGCTAATCTCCCAATTTTCTAAATGTAGTGTTCATGGTAGGAGTTTATTTTACAATCTCAACTTTTAGTCAGTGGCCTCTTGGTTTTATAAAAAAGATGCATGGTGTTATCCGAGCAAATGGTAAAGTCATATGGTTGCCTAAGTGGGAGCAGGCACTGATCACAATGCCATATCTATCATGTTTATTTGGTTTTCCTTGAATCCTTATTTCTCAACTTTTATTTTTTCATGTGTGTGGTTGCCTCTTGGTCTGTTCCCGTTTTTCTCATAGCTTTTTATCTTCATATGCTCCATCAGTCACTTAAGATATACCTGGAGAAACAAGTGGGGACTCTATCCATGTAGAGAGAAAAATATTTGATTCTCATTCCTCTAAATGTAAGCATACACATCTCTATCTGTAAAGCAAAAGACACAGGATCTGCAGAAAGTTTGACATCAGATTGTTCTTTTCCAAGTACTTGGTCTTATTGAAAGTCCTGTTTCCACATTTATGATTTGGAAATACTGTTTAACTCAGAAATAGGCAGTTATGGACCCATCCAGAGTATCTGGGGAATTGTGGTGTATGCTCTTTATTTTCCCTCCAGTGTGCCTGTGTAGGATGCATTAGGAAAGCTTTTTATCCTAAATGGTGGTATAATGCTTTCTTATCCTCCCAAGTTTATTCCATATCATAAATACAAACCACTCCTGGTAGAAAATGGTCAGCACGAGACTACACACAGAAAAGACAGAAAGGTAAGTTACTCTAACTGCAGTGAATATGCACAGTCTTCAGAAGGTATGTATATATTTTTCTCTCATTGACATACGTCTTTCCGCTACCCAGTCAAGGCATTGTTTTCTGCTAAAAATTAACCAGGAATCTTTCTAGCTTTCTATGATTTTTTTCTGACTTTGTAAGGAGCACATCATGTCTCAGTCCAGAATGAAGACTGGTTGCATTATCTGACTGAAACAATTTGTCGATATATAATGAAGTATTAGAATGGATTGGGAAATGTCAGCTTTCTCTTGTGGCAGTACCTCTCATCCTTCAAAAATGTTTCTGAGATATCCGGGCCTAGGGTAATGTGTTCTAGATTTCCTTCTGTAAACAATTCAGTTGAATTTTTTATTGTAGAAGACCTCTGAGCCCAAGTCATTAAAAGAAGCTGCTTACCTAGTCTGCTCTTAGAGAACAGACCAGGGCTTCTGTGATTAGATGACTATATGGTAATGTGAGCAAGTACATTTTAAGTGCAGAATGTAAAGGATATATAGAATTCAGATATACTGGATATATCTATAAAGTTCAGAAATAAACTTTTTAATGAAATCAACCACATACATCATAGTGTTGGGTTGTACAATGGATGTCTCTGTATCTAGTGACCTACATTTAAAGTATTGGGGGGAACTTCTTTTTTGGAACTAGCATCAGGGCCAATTTGTTCCATCTAAAAATCAGCCTATCCATCTTTACATCATAGATCCTTACTCTCTATATCAACCTTGACCTTTAGAGTTATACCATGCTGCTTTATCTCACTAACATCTTCAAAATTAAATTATTTGTTTGATATTCTCTGGGCCTGTGTTAGCAAATTCTTGGTAGCTTAGCTTGCATCAGGAAGTAAACCTTCATTCAATGTCATCAGCAGATTTGAACAAAGCTCATGTTTGTATTGGTGAAGGCCATGGGGGAAAATTGCAAAGAAGGGGGAAAAGATAAAACAAGTGAATGGAAGAGAGGAATGATGACGAAGAAGGAATGTAGAGAAAAGCAGGATTGAGTCTTGTGTGGAAGAACACAGAAGCCGTTAGTGGTTGCTTTGGTAATATGTATTTCAAGGTGGTCTGCATTTAACCTCACTGAAAGAATAGAGCATGATATTATAATTGGAATGTCATTAAAGAAATCTGGCCTTTACCCACTTTTTAGGAGTAGTGTATTTTATAGAATGTTGCATATATCTAAAAGACTTTGTATTTCCTACAATGCCATCAGAGGACACTGTGGTTGGTTGAGGATTGGTTCATTGAGGATTCTGTCTAAAGGCAAAGGATATTTCGGGGGGGTGGAGAGAAGGTTTGGAGCTCTCATTTTCCATGAGATTTTTCTCAGGATAGCACATTGTTTTTAGTTAATGGAAATGAAAACATCTCAATTTCTTACTGCACATCCAAGACTAGAAGCTTGTTTAATAGGAAAATGCTGGGTTTTGATATTTTTCAGAATAAAAGGTTCAGTTCAATTCATCATCTGTAGAAAAGATTACTTATATTTGAGCATGATTTACAAGTTTCTAAAGAAATGTTTGCATTTTTAGGGTTTTCTACATTTTTTCTAGTATTGGTTCCTTCATTTATGACCTTTGATTTTTCTTGCCTCTTTGCCAAATTGACTGTTTGCTTGACAACTTTGAGGTGCTGTCACATAGATATCACCTCTGTGAGTAGAGTTTGCATTTAGAAACTGTATTTCATTTAGTATGAGTAGACCAAGCATGGATGGGTTTAACTTTATTCCATCATTTTCTGTGAAAGCATGGTGGGTTGATGGAGGCAGTGGGGTGAATTTCAGGTTTAGTCTTAGGAAGATGGTGTGCAAAGCTGGTAAGTGCTTATTATGGAGGTGTGGCGTGCATTCTCCGTGGCTGAGTTATTCTCTTGTATTAGATAGAAAACAAAAATCATCTGACTGGATACCCAGGCATGATGATTTGCTAATTATCTTATACAGTTTTAAGATAGGATCTTCTACCATTTTATGTAATAGCAACATACACAGGGAGTTTCCTTTAGGTAACTTTTAGGACCGTTTTGAAACCATAATGGCCAAAGTCATCCCAGAAGTAATTTTGAGTTCTTGTAGGATCCAGTAATATCTACAGAAGAACAAAAAATAATATTCTCCAAAGATAGTCTTGGTTCTGAAAAATTCAAAACAGAGAGGGCTCACTTCTCAGATGGTGCATACCACCTGAATGCCCACTTAATGACACAATGTTGGGGTTATACTTTAAGAACAACTAAAGAAATGGAACCTTACAAAGGTTCTTATAGAGATATTCTTTTTGGATATTGGGTTCTAACTGGTATTTAAAATCAGGACCAAAAGCCTGGGAGATTTCAGTGTGTTGTAACCATCACACCATCAGGCAAATCCAGAATCCCTCTCCTGTAGGCAGTGCAATAGGCAATGCAACCTGTTTTTCAGTTTCTCTCTACACAACACTGCAAAGCGTTGCACAAAGCCCTGGTCACTGGCATGTACCCACACATATACAAATGTGTTGGTATTTCTGGGGACTTTTTGAAAATGGCAGTTTTAAATACCTCACATCAATCTTTACCACCATACTTATCTTTAAGCATGTTCATCCCAACTGGTTTGAGTTGTATACAGTCTTGAGGGCTCGTTCTTGCTTTGGTGTCCTGGAAAAGTGAATGTGGAACAGCCTGTGGTATGTGAGTGCTTAAAACACAGCAAGTTACTGGATTTAGAAATCGGGTGTCTATAATAGCTTTGTGGGGTAAAGTAATGTGGGTCCTCAGCCCACCCCTAGCAGCCAGCTACCTGGGCTACATTGCTAGTCTTATATTGTGGGCTACTTGTTGGAGAAATTGCTAGGTTCACACTGGCGTGTTATAATAGATGTTCTTTGCTTGCAACAAATCAATAGCAGGCAACTGTGGATCGTGCAGACAGTGGAGTGTGAAGCGCCTTTTCAGACAGTTTTCTGCTGGAGTGGCTGTTAAGCTGCACTGTTGGCTATTGATTGGCCTTTTGCTTTTTATTTATTGTGTGGGTTTATTTATTTTTGTAATGTAGGTTAGTGTATTGATTAAATCTGTTAAAAACACATTTCCCATTCAGGCTTTAGAAAAAAATGAGCGATATACGCATTACTTAGTGTACAAACAAGCCAACAGACATGGGTATGTTAATTCTGTCTCTTGGATCCATATAGATACACTGGCATTAGTTATGGGTCTGTGGGTCTGTGTTGTTATTTGTACAGTGATAATTTTCAAAGATACCAGACTACAATGTGTCCATGTTTTCAGTTATGTGTTTAATGCCTACCTCTGTTTGCAGGCTCTGCCTGTCCAACAAATAGGCCGTATCTGAGAAGTTCATTATTAAGATTGTCATTTGCTGCTTAGGATACTTTATCATTTATTCATTCGTTCACCTACCAGACATCTCTTATTTGCAGATATGATCATGAATAAGGTGCACTCCTTTTCTCAAAGACATTACAGTCTAATGGGGAAAGATGCACTTGGAAGTACTTCCGTAGAAATATAAACCATATGTAGTGAGGGCTCATAAAGTGGAGAGGCGTCAACTGTCCCTTGATTTGAAACTCCAAGAAGAGCTATTGTTATTAAGAAAATTTTCATCGAGAAATGAGTTTTGAAAAATGTATAAGTCCTTCCTAAGCATATATGGTATAAAAGAAGGTCAGAACAACATTCCAGCAAGCAGATAGAAAGAAAGAAGGGGGGTGGAGGGAGATAAGCTATAGCCAGTGTTAACATTCTGGCTGTTTCCTTCCATTCTTTTTTCTAAGCGTTTGGATGGTTAAGATCGCATTCTATATAAAGTTTATGCTCTGCCTTAGTGTGTTTAACATTGCATTATGTGCATTTTTCACATCAAATTATTAGATTTTCTCATCTCCTTTAGTAGAGAGTACATTATGATGCTCATTTCTTTGGGGCAGAACCCTCCATGTTGAGTCCTGGATGAGGACTAATATGGTCCAAATCTTTTTTTCATGGAACCATTATTGGACATTTATCTTGAAAATGTGATTATAATGAACCAAAAGTTTTTTAAAGTTGACTTGTAATGTATATAAGTTACTAAATTATAAAAGATAGCATAGCTATTAAGTTAATTAGCTTTACAATCAAACTCCTTTAAATGCCAATTCTCACTCTTAACACTGACATTGAGTTTGTCACTTAACCTCTTGGAGGTTTGGTACAGCACAAGAAGTATGACAGATACTTAATAAATAGAAGTAGTGATAGTTTTTATTGTAACTAATAATATTTGACAATTGTCAAGTCCTTATATGTTTCTGACACTCTACTAGGACCTTTATAAGGGTGTCATCCCTTTAATCATCCCAAAGACCCTAAGAAATGCTATTGTCCTGATGTTAACAATGGGAATACTAAGGTCACACAGGAAAAGCCGAGTGAGGACCTGAATCAGGTTTATCTGACATAAATGCTCACATTCTTACTAGATTTGCTATCACTTAATCGTTATTTGAAATAATAATGGCTTACCATCACTTATTACTAGAGTGCTTAAAATACCAGATGGTCAAGTCTTTACAGACAACCCAATAGGAATGTGGGGTAGGAAGAGAGAAGTTCTGTGTTCTTAGTTGTTAATTTGATTATTATTATGGAATTCTGAACACTTTAGGCATTTCTGCCTTAATACTAAGATAAGCCTTTTTGTTATAATATCCTTAGATCTTATAGAATTAGAATACCTCACCATACCCCCAAATATTTATATTTTTATTCTCTGTTGATCTAGCTCTTCTGATTTCCATTGTTTTTCTTTTTCTTTATTACAATCTCCGTATATGTTATATGGCATAGTGAATGAGATGTCTGATGTGGAGTGGATGGCCTCTGTTGAAATTGTGACTCTGGGGGCACTGGGGTGTCTTAATCAGTGAAGCATCCGACTCTTGATCATAGCTCAGGTCTTGATCTCAGGGTTGTTAGTTCAAGTTTCATGTTGGACTCTGCACTGGGCCTGGGCTCTGCAATGGGCATGGAGCCTACTTAAAAAAAAAAAAAAATTGTGATCCCATCGCTTAATAGCTATATTATTTTGGAATTCATTCGTTAATTAATTCATTCATTCATTCATTCGTGCCCCCCAAATGTGGATATTTATAGGTTCTATCTCACAGAAATGTTGTAAAGATGAAATGAATTCGTAATTGTGAAGGTTAAGACATGGCATATGATAGCCTATATAGAACTATTGGCTATTTTTCAATATAATTTTCAGAAGTTAAAAACTTGAATTGTACAAATATGATTTTCATGAAGTTAAAAACTTCACTCTTCTACAAAGACAGAATGAATGTGTGCCAAGTTTATTTAACTCCTTTGTGAGAAAAAATGAGATGGTAAAAATGGAAACACAGAATATATAAACAAAAGAATATTTGAAGAACTGGATATTGATAGGCATTAAAAGAATATCAAATATTTAGATTAAATATAAAACTGGTGAATGTCTCATAGGACAAAAGCCCTAGCCTTTGGTGTTATCTTGCCTACCTGCCATTATATCTCTACTGAACAAAAATCAACAGGATAATCATCTCAGAGTCTGGGGTCCAATTAATCATAAATATCAATGTCAAACAAAGGTACATTTTCCCATAGAAGTATGTATTCCATAGGTGGTCTTGTTAAACAAGGTCCTTCTATGATACTGAAGGGAGGTGTGGCTCTCTCTTGGCCTTTTTTTTTTTCTAAATTTTGGATGATTTTTAATAACAGTAGTATGATCTATTCAATTTCAAATCCTTTTTCTTTACCTTGACTACCTCTCACATATACAATTACCTTTTATTTCCTAACCATTTAACTGTGTAGCAAACACTGTGCTGAATTTGTTGTATCATCTTGTCATCCTAACAACCCTAGAAAGTAGATATTATTCTGATCCCAGTTTTACAGATGAAGGAGCTGAGAAGAAGTCAAGTGATCTGCTCAAGGTCTTAGGTGGGGGGACAAGGATGCATTTTTATGTCTGACTGCAAAATCTAAACTCTGGACCGCTGATGTCTTGTGAATGCCTCAAGGAAAGCTTCTTAAAGAGAATTCATCTGAATGCATAGGGATTTTGATTTACCTTATCCATGAAGCTTGACTACTTCTGTTGTATCTATTACACTGTAATTTTTACTATTTACATTGTTATTTGGTAGGAGGGACATATTTTACACTTTTTTACTTCATTTTAAATAAGGGCCTCATTAGGATTGATCTGTTGGTGTAATAAGATGGGAAGTTCCATCAAAGTGCCATTTTGCAAATTTGTTAGGTCTGGGCAGGCAGGGGTTGAGTCCAGAGGAGTCACTAAGGCTGGAGGAGCAGCCTGGTACCATAGCAGTCAAGATCCAGAAGGTAAGACAGATAAAGAGACGCATTCACGCACCAGTAGGACCTAAGGTAATGCCTTTAAGTTATTCCTTTGTATTTATTTTTGATTCCGGGACCCACAAATATTCAGTGTAGCTAAAAGGATGTCAGGAGATGAGTTAATCCCAGGGTCTTCTAAAAGAAAGGATAATGGTTCTGGTATTCTTGGAAGCAGTTTCATAGATGTGGGTTTTAGCTTGTTGTCCTTGGGAATCACTCTTGTTTATGATTTCCCCTGATATCAAGAAGGGACAATTTTGTAACACAAAATCTGTTGTATTACTGATTTTAATACAAAAACTATTCAGTGAGAGCCAGGACTACTGGCAGGTTTTGTTTTGTATAACAGTGCACAAAAATGAGCTGAGACTCACAGGTAAAACATTAATTTCTGCAGATCCCAGCTGATACTTGGACCTATGGTTCAAGGAGAAATAGTGTCCACGACTCAGGGTCCTATCAATTTACCAGGCGCTATTATGAGTTGTTGGAATCTGTAGTCTCACTAATTACATTTCAGCTATCTTCAGGATGCTGTATTCGTAGACCAATTTTATTGCTTATATTTAATTACAGCCCATTTATTTCTGGTGTGCCTGGCTAGTTACTTATTGATGGTGATGGCAATAATCCACTGAGAGCCTATTGGTTCACAGAAGATAATTTTATACTACCTTGTTAGTCACATACAGGTACAATTTTAATGTATTTTTCAACATAGACTTATAATTTCCTATATTTATTTCAATATATATTTATTTTTATTTATAAGCAAAGGCAAAAAATACGCAACTACTTTATTTTCTCTTATAAAATAGAGCTAATAAGTATAATTTGGTGTCCTTCCCTTATTTTTTTCTTTTAACTGTTTTTCTTCAAGGAGGAGTGCATTTTTTGATTGAGGTAAAATTTACATTCAGCAAAATGCATGGATCTTATGTGTATGATGACAAACATTTATAACCATGTAGCCTGTGCCCTAGTTGAGATAAAGGACAGTTCCATCTTCCTACAGAGTTCGCTGTGCCCCTCTTATCATTCCTGTTCTCAAAAGGGGCTGCTCTTTGAGTTTGTATCATCATTCATGAGCTTTGTCAATGGACTCACATACTATGGGATCTTTTGTTTCTCTTTTCTCTATGGAATGTCTTTCTTTCTCTTCTTTCCCTCTTTCTTTCTCTCTTTCTCTCTCTCTCTCTTTCTTTCCCCTTCCTTCCTTCCTTCCTTCCTTCCTTCCTTCCTTCCTTCCTTCCTTCCTTCCTTTCTTTCTTTCTTTCTTTCTTTCTTTCTTTCTTTCTTTCTTTCTTTCTTTCATGTGTTTACTTTGAGAAAGAGAGAGAGAGCCAGCTGGGGAGGGGCAAAGAGAGGAAGAGAGAGAATCCCAAGCAGGCCCTGTACTACCAGTGTGGAGCCCAATGTGGGGGCTCAAACTCATGAATCATGAAATCATGACCTGAGCTGAAATCTAGAGTAGAACACTTTATCGACTAAGCCACCCAGGTGCCCACCTCCATAGGGCATGTTTAAGATTCACCCATGTCATTTTGCATTGTAGCTGCCTTGCCCTCTTTTAACCCTTAACTCTTTTCATCTGAAGGAATCTGCAGATCTCTGCCTAGGGACCCCTCCCTCCTACTCCCTTGCCATTCTTTCAAGGCTGTAAGTTGGCACAATCTTAGCCCTCACTTTGTCTTCTTCCTCTCAGGAATCCCTGTCCTTCTTTGTGTGATGTATTGCAAAACATCGTCTCATATCTGTTGTCTTTTTCTCCATTGTTTCAAGCCGATTATAGATCCAATCTCAGTTACTCTAAGTGGGCATCATCTGTTTGTTTTTACCTGTCTTCACCTTTGCACTTTGAGATTGGGGGTGGGGCAGAGGAAGGGTGACCACTTAACACACCATGTGCCATGCGTTGGGTCACAACCTCCAGGGGTGGTTTGAGGCTTTGCATGAGTTCCCGGAAAGCCCTTGCAGTGTAGAATATTTTGGGACCTTTTGTTTTGTTTTGTTTGGTTTGGTTTGGTTTTTCTTTGGTGAGGTGCAGGGAGAAGATCCTTCAACGCTAGCTATAGGTGTTCTGACGTCAAAGAGCCTTCTGCAGCCAAAGAAGGTACACAAAGCTAGTTACATACCTGCAAATGTGTCTCCGTCAAGCCTTTCCTCATCTGAGTTTCTTTTATGAGGTTCCCATTGCTTTTTCCCTCCAGTCCCTCTGATAACACTTGATTAAGCTCAGTGGGTATAGGGATTGATTTGGCTCTTGCAGCTAGTTGTTCTTATTTTCTTTACCTAGAATTATAGTTTGTTTTCTCACCTACCTTTATCCTGTGGATCTTTGCTGCCTGATCCATGTCTTTTTGCCAAATGAAATTAAGAGGTGTTTCCAAACAAAAAAAAATTGAAGACTTCGGGAAAGTGGAAGTGTTTCTATGCCAGGGAGTGCTCTGGCCATTGACTGTTCTTATTTTGATTTTTAGATGCTGGTTTGCACTTATTATTTTGATGCATGTCTACAAAAAATGAGGGGGCTTTACATTGTTACTCCTTTTTAGTTTTAACTACTTTTTTTATAATTAAGGTTATACAAGATCACTGTTGAAAATCTGTAAAATTCATGAAAGTGCAAGGTAGTAGAAAAACATGCATAATTTTTTTTTCCACAGAGCTAACAGAAGTATTTCTTTATTTTATTTTATTTTTATTTTTTTACAAATAGTTTATTGTCAAATTAGTTTCCACATAACACTCAGTGCTCATCCCCACAAGTGTCCTCCTCCATGCCCATCCCCCCCTCCCACCCACATCCATCAGTCCTCAGTTTTTGTCAGCATTCAAGAGTCTCTCATGGTTTGCCTCTCTCCCTTTCCCCCACCATTTCCCCCCTTCTTCTCCCCCTTGTTCCTCCGTCAAGTTCCTCCTAATCCTCCTATACGTGCAAACATATGATATTTGTCCTTCTCTGCCTGACTTATTTCGCTCAGCATAACACCCTCAAGGTCCATCCATGTTGCTACACATGGCCAGATTTCATTCTTTCTCATTGCCATGTAGTATTCCATGGTATAGATAAACCACATCTTCTTGATCCATTCATCTGTTGATGGACACTTAGGCTCTTTCCAAAAACATGCATAATTTTAGCAATTATTTATATGACCTTGTTTCAGAATATTCATGGTGTCAAGCACAGAATAGATGCTCAAATATATATTTGTTGGATGAAAGACTAAGCCTTGCACATTTGCAAAGTCTGAGTTGTTCAATGGTCCTAGTGTTCTTTTCATGAAACAAATAGCATTTCTACCAAGACTAGGTGTTTTCTTGCCAGAAGGAATGCTTTTAGGCATGCAGGGATTATAATGAGCATCCCAATATACAATTTTCCTGTTCAGATAAAAATATGGAATTGTCAAGATGTTTTTAGTTCTTTTCTCTCTTGTCCTTATCCCTTCTGCAGAAAGCCTTGCCATTTCTGAACAGTTATACATAGATGTATCGTCCTGTAAATAAAATGGTTTTGTAGTGGATTTTAGTTGGATGGCAAAGACCCTAATAATATATATGGGGAAGGAGCCTCTTGGGTCCCAGTTGTTGTTTTTTTGTTTTGTTTTGTTTTCCTGTGGCATCTGTTTCCAAAGAGATATTGTAGTTTATTTCACATGATGAGATTTCTTATAATGGTCTACTCTAGAGTTCTAGTGTGAAATAATAGAATTCTTCTACTTGGACATCATCTGTCAATTTCTGCTGAATTTCATGTTGGCCAAAACTAGTAACATATGACTGAAGCATTTAGATGTACTGTGTACTGAAAAATGTAAAACAAAAATTTCTTGATTTTTTTTTACACTGTGGGTTGCAGATATTTTAAATCTCTTTTCAGGAGTATTCAGCCAAACCTAGTAAACTCCTTGCGAAAACACTCAGGAACATTTATAGGAAATGCTAGGGTCTGACTCTGGGCATTATTTCAGTGGATACCTTTTGTAATTGGCCCCCAACTAAACAAAAAATTGCAGTTTTAGCCTGATATGCTAATATGAGTAAAACTAAGCACATGTTCATGTAAATAAAAAGAATATGTGCATATGTACATATTGTAAATAAATACAAATTTCCTTTAAGGGTTTCCCCAGTTCTTCTTAAAAAATTTTTCTATCCAAATGTCTTTGTTTCTGTGACTTACAGTGTCATTTGTGAACTCATGGTTGCATCTCATCAGCTGACAAGTAAAGGTAATATGTCTCCCTGGGCCACAGATGAAGTATCTGTGTCCCTTTGAAGGTATTTGGCAGAAAACCCCTTTATCCCATGTGCATATTTCAATATTTGGGGTACAGTTTTATCTCTGAAAAAAATTTAGGCAGGGATCTGGGGTTTATTTATCCTTAAGAATAATCTCTCTCCTCTTGCTACTAAAATTCCCATATGGCTTCCTCATGCTGGCACTCAAGTGTATCATCTAGTTAAAACTCACACCAGTGCCCTGGCACTGGGGGGGCTTTGGAAAAGGGCCTGCAGCCCAGCACACATATCATTACACATACCCATTGTCCCTGACTCGTGAAAAATCCCGAGAACAGGAAAAAACGGAAAAGAATGCATTAAAACAAGTGAGTTTAGCCAAACAAACTCTCATTGTTGGTAGAGGCTTTATTCCAATCCCCACAACACACCGTGTGGATTTCCAACATGTAACTTATTTAATTTGCATTTTGATTAATTTAGCATATTTTCCTATTACATAAAGTTTAATGAACAATAAACACAGCTATAACCAAATCTCACAGCTATTTCCCAGTGTGGGGTAGCATTTTTGCATTTAGTTATATTTGGTTTCCTAGGAAATATTTGATGGTGGCTCTATCTCCTGAAGCTGCATCTCTTGTCACATGGAATGTTTTGGTGGCAGATCTTTCAGACAGAGCATATCGGGAAGGAGCCTCACATGCAATTCTACTGAAGCCGTAGAAATGAGAGTCCACTGGGCAGCATAGGTTGTGTTAAAAACGCTGCTCCCTGCTGGGTCCCTTGGCAGGCTTTGAGCCTCCTGTTGTTGGCCTCCCAATTTTATTTCTGAAATCTAAACTGTGTGCCAGTTACAGATGAATTTTCCCTGAGTATTTTTTTGTCTTATCACTCCTCCACTCACGAACCTCCAGCAGCCCCTCTTGTAGCCTAAACCCTATTTTTGGTTTTCAAGGTGTTCAATAATCTGTTTTTTAAAACTTGTCTTTTCAACCACCTTGCCTTTAATATTCATGATAAGGCCAGCTTTCTCATCGTCGTATGTCACTGTCTCAGCATATTCTGTGATTATTACACCTCCACGTCCTTAGGGATCCAGTTCCTGCCCCTGAAAAGGTTCCCTCTTCTTGACCTGGCTTTAGGGTACAGCCCAAAGCTTACCTGTTCCCCTGAGCTTTTTATGACCACTGTAGTCCATACAGATCTTCTAAAATCCCATTGCATTTATATTTAGAGCTGAGAGACAGCATGGTTAAGCCTTGAAGGGGGGATTAGTGTGGAATTAAGAGGGAAAAAGGTGGTTTCAAATCCTGCCTCCTCTCTTCCTCACTAGGTGGCCTGTGAAACTTAATGCAGCACAACCTCACAGTGTGTCCCTTGAAAATGTTTCAGTTTTGTTAACAAGATTAGAAGTAATAGATGTAAAGCAGAGTATTGACTCAGGAGAGCGTTTTTTGTTAAGGTTCCAGGTAGCACCTTCAAATTAAAATGTAACCCTCCCAGTGCCTGGATGGCTCAGTCGGTCAAGGGCTCAGGTCATGGTCTCATGGTTTGTGAGATCGAGCCCCTTGTCAGGCTCTGTGCTGACAGCTCAGAGGCTGGAGCCTGCTTCGGATTGTGTCTCCCTCTCTCTTGCCCCTCCCACTGCTCACACTCATTCTCTCTTTCAAAAAAAAATAGAGTAACCCCCCATTAAAGAAAAATGTCACCCAAACAAGTAGAATTTGACTAGATTAATGATCACTTTTGTTGTGTATTTACCCTATGTCCTTGAGAACCAATTTGCACATATTGTGGTGACTATGGAAACTGTAGAAACTATAGACTTGAGCTGTGTTGGGTGGATGTGAATGGTAAGGTTTCTAGGAATTGGTTTTCAAGTGGCAATGATTTTTTGTGTGTTCTAACTTTAAATGTAAATGTATTTCTGATTATGGGTCTATATGATTCAGCCAAAACCTAGGTTAAGTCTCAGAGGACTCACTCTACCATCTTTCCTGTATGTATCCTAATTTTTTTAAGGTAGTACTTGCACAGATTCCCAATAGCATACCAAGGGATTCTGGTACTTTCCATAATCTATCGTCTTATTTTTGGCTCTGTCCTAGAATAGAAAAGAATCACTGTCCAGTAATCTTTGGTTCTCGTCACTTGTAACACCAAGGGAACAAAACTGCAATCTTTGCAGGCCCCATTATAACCAGAAATCTTAATACATAATATTTTTTAAAAAATGTTTATTTATTTACTATGAGAGAGAAAAAGAGAGAGTGACAAGGCAGGCGAGCCCAGGGGCGGGACAGAGAGAATCCCAAGCAGGCTCCATGCTGCCAGCACAGAGCCCAATGCAGGGCTCCATCCCATGAACCATGAGATCATGACCTGAGCCAAAATCAAGAGTTGTATGGTTAACCAACTGAGCCACCCAGACACCCCTGAATACATAATCTTAACTTCGTAGATAGTGACTCATTTTTAAATCAGCTCATTTCCAGGAGTAACACATAATCTAATTTAGCTTTCATAATGGACTATTTACAGTAGATGATTTCAGTCACCTCTCCTCAGTATGTTTAAGAACTTCTTGCATCTGAGGTTCTAAGGACAGGCCAGGCCAAGTTTGATATTTAGTGCGACTTTAACTTTGGACATGAGATCAAATAGTGGAAGACCCATGGCCAGCCTCTTGTTCCTTCTTCACTCTTGACAGAAAACAAAAACGAAACAAATGAAACCAGGGAATTATGGAATCCCTGGCTTATTTTCTGAGCAGCTTAATGTGGTGATTATTGCCTGCCATGGGAAGATGGCTACCTATTGATCTCCAGTGAAATTTAGCTGAGTAAGACACCATGCCTCAATAACATCAGATCCCTGTTACCCAGGAGTCCTCCAGAATGAGCTCAGCTGCTGAACAGTAGGGGATTAGACCAAAATCTCAATCATGATGATTTTTATAATCCATTTCGATGAGCAGAATGCTGTTAGCTTTTTGGAACCAATGAAGCTAATAGTATTTGAGGAAAGGAAATATAATGAGGAAAGAAAACTTGATGCTTGGAAGGGGGATTGGTCAAGAAGGAATCCACGAGAGAAATTTCAGCCATCTTAAGAACAGGCATTTCTGAGAATAATTATGGAGGGAATTTGCACTTCCATACTCTATCTTTTCCTGAGAACAAAAGTTTAGAGTCTGAGATGATTGAAATTTAAATTCATTTTAATGTGTTCTCACATGGGAATGCTTTTTCTCCTTATATTTGGTTTATTAATTAGAGGGAAGTGTGATTTATTTACCTCTGAGCCTTTGTATAGTAGAAATGTGTTTATACAAATTGTGTTTATTTTTGATGACAAATATTTGATGCCAAGTAAGTAGTAGAGCACAAATGATTAAGTAATTGCCATCATATGGGCACACTGTTCGGTGTGTATTTTCCTAATGAGAACAAACCTCCTCATTGCTTTAACATCTATGCTTTCCCTAAAATCTGGATATGCCGCAGTAGTGTAACATCTGCTGAAGTCTGTTTCCGTGAAGGATACTTTCTTCCCAGCCGTTTTGTTCCTGAAATCAGTGCCCGATTCACACTCCTTGTTTTGTGACAGCTCTTCTTTTAAGGTGCATGTGTCCTATGCTGTGTTCTCCTGTCCCCACCATCAACACTTGCTGACCTTTGGAATGTGAAGAACATTCTAAACTGAATTCCTTGCTCATAGTCTTTATCTTACTCTATCCTTTGCATTATCCTTGGTGACTTAAATTTTCATGTTATGGTTTTTCTAATAACCTGACTTCTTCAAAAGCCTGGCCACCTAGCAAAGAGAATTTCCTGTTGCTGTTAACTGCTTCCTAAGGTTTTGCCTCTCTCCTCCCTTACACCTCCTGATTAGGCCTTCTACTCTCCATAGTCTCAAAGGTTTCACTTGCCCCCATGATCTGTTTCGTCTTCTCCAAGGACGCACAGCCTTCCTCCCAGCATGCCCCTTCTTAACACCATCAGAAGCCCATTATCTCTGTGTGTCCTTGGAGAGGCAAATGCGTGACCCTATTGTGGTGTGTCCAAAAGAGTGCCCTTAATATTTGCTCTAAGTTACTACTTGTCTCTTGCAAGGAAATACTTTTATTCTTATGGTTGGCTTTTTTTTTTTCTCTTTTTGTAAAACTTCACTAAAAACTAAACTCATTTCTAAGTAGCCTACATAACTAGTGTTTTTCTACAGAGCCCAGTATATTCATTTCCCTTTAATTAGAAGATAGTCTCAAGTCGGCTAAAGCTCAATGTTATGTAGAAAGAGCAAGATGATTGAGAGCAGGGTTATAGGAAAAGGCAGAGATTATTCTGGGAATAGAAAGTCCGACTGGAGTAGAGGCAGTGTGAAGGGTCTTCAGAGGTGGCCTAGATGAGGTCCTGATCCTGGAGGTCTGGAAGAAGATTTTGGAGGAAGGGGATCAGTGGAAGTTTTTGAGCAAGTATGTGATATGGATGGGCACAGCTGTGTCTCAGAGCCCGCTGGCAGAGTGTAAGTGATGATTTGGAAGAAGATGGTAAACCCCGTGTAGATAGGCACCACATTCATCTGGTCACCACTAAATAACCAGACACTTATGTGGTATCTGATACACAGTAGAGATTCAGTGAACATATTTTTAGAAGCCCAGTGAAAGCAAGGAGAACACTTGGAGGCTCTTGAAATAGCCGGGGTAAATGGTGAACAGATGTGAAACTGGAGTGTTGGCCATCAGAATATTAGGGATTAATCTCAGCTTGACTATAGGCTACATGGAGGCAGGCACAACCAGTTACAATAGAATTCATGAAGTGGCAAACATTTAGGAGGTTTTAATCATTTGTAATTTATAAGCTTTGTTTTTATTCCTTTTAGCTTTAACTTAGCTTTTGGTTTTTACAGTTAAAGATTTTTTTAAAACCATACTTTAAAAAAATTCTAATTCTCACGTTAAGAAGCCTTTCTCTGTTATTCTAACGGTGCTTAGTATTTCAGATGGACGTTAGTTTAAAAAAAAGTGTTAGATCATATTTATTGTATGATTTCAAATGGAATGAACTGTTTATGGCCCCTCTGATTAAATTATAATTTTGATGTCCTTGGTTGTGTATGTCTAGGGACGAGTTCATTCCAAGTTTACTGTTTTCCCTGATGTAGGCAAAACTGTGGTCAGCTAAGGTTTGCTACTGTGCCCAGCTTCTAGCTGATAGAAATAGCAGAGGGCTCTGAATCTTCCTCAGAATCCTCCCCAAGCTCCCTGTCGCTCAGCTGAAATGCACGGAGTATTCAAAACTGTTATTTTCTGCCTCAGTTTGAAATGTGTGTAATTTTTCATTTTTGGCAGGGATACATTCTGAACATTTAAAGTGTGTAGATAACCTCCCCTGCAACAGAAGAATCTTTTGATATATATTTTGACAGAATTCTGGTCAAAACTGTTCACATAGCAAAGGTATAAGATATCAAATATTTTAGGGCCTCCCCCTTTTTTTTATACAGTGTGGTGTGAAAATTATCAGGGCGTGTTTTTATTTTTAAATGTTTCTTTGTTTGTTTGTTTTGAGAAAAAGAGAGAGAGAGACAGACAGAGACACCAAGCAAGCAGAAGAGCAGAGAAAGAGGGAGACAGAGAATTCCAACCAGGCTCTGCACTGCTTGCATAGAGCCCAATATGGGGCTTGAACTCATGAACTGCCGGATCATGACCTGAGCCTAAATCAAAGTCAAACGCTTAACCAACTGTGAAATCCAGGTGCCTCTCAAGGCATGTTTAATGCACACACACACACATACTGTATTCTAATAATCTTTTTCAGACCATGCACATTGAAACAGTGATCTCCATTTTTTCACTACGTAGTTGATTCACTTATTGTGCCCAGTTGATTGTCTTTTCTGTCAACTGTTAGCATTGAAAAGAATCCTCAAAGTGTGGCATTGGGTAAAATTCAGCCATCTTATGTGTCTGGGACTGTTTCTCAAAAAAGAAGCATTGGAACTTTTTTTAAAGGACAACAGAAGACAAAACAAATGAGTTGATGATAGGATTACGTGGGAAAAACTGATAAATCATGGTCCTATACCACCCTGGAGAAGATGGGTGCAAGGTCAGCTACTATTTGCTTCTGTCTTAATCCTATGATTTTCTGATTCTCTGGCTTAGAAAGTTTAGTCTCTGTCAAGTAGCTGAAGTAGGACAACTCAAGGTTACTCAGATTCTCTGTGATTTTATTTTACTATTTAGGAGATAAACATTACCACTGGTTTGTAATTGTTTAGATATGCACAGAAGAAACGGTTATTCAGTATTTGGGGGGCTCAAGACAGAAACTATCTCTGTTTGAGAAATTGGAAAATCATTCCTAAGAATTAACGCCATTAAACCTTGTCAACTAAAACCAGTTTAGAATGAAAAGCAGCAGCATGTGATTTTTAAGACCAATTTAATGTTAAAATTCTGCAAAATTTCAGACATACAGAAAATACAGAAAATGTTAACACCCTTGTACCCATTGTCTTTATTAACAGTTGTTAGCTTTTTGTCGCAATTGCTGAGGACTGTAATTTATTTTTGTTTATTTTTAAAGACTTTCATATTTTTATTAACTGTTGGACACCATGGAAATAATATTTGTAATATGTTAATATGTGTAAAGTATAAAAATAACAAAACAAACACTCATACACCTGTTACCCAAATTAGGAATTATAGTTTCCTTTTCTTAAAAAAATATATATTTTTATATACATAATGTATATTTTATATATATATATATATTATNTATGAGTTCAAGCCTCCTTGCCCTCCCCCTAAAAATTATGTACAAAAGGAAACTCCTTACATTCTGGTGACTGCTTTGAATCTCAGAATTTTTCTATTGCTCTTAAAATTAGGTGATATGCATAATCATATTTAGAAAGAGATTTGAGGCCCTAAACATTAGACTGTCCTAACCTGTTCCAATCTCCTGTGTTTCCTCATTAGTGCTTCAGCTTATTCTTGGGAAAACACTCTTCTCTATACATGTTAAAATACTTATCAAGTATGAACATTTTAAGTGCTTGTCAAATATCGGTTCATATTCTTCATAAGGCCCAGGGAAAAATCATCATTATCTGGAATGGCACCATTCTTAGTGATAGTGGTTTTGAGAGCCATGTGGACAGGAAAATAGATCTGAGAAAAAATAAACCGTCATCTCCTTTCCAGATCTGGATTGAAAATGTAGCCAGAAGAATATCCAGAAGTAAGAGATTCTCTGTCTTGGTTGTTTTTACTGAAAGTCCAGGGACCAAGCTGAATCCACTTACCTCTGGTGCTGGTGGTAGAGTCAGCCTGATGGGAAACCTCAGGGACTCCTTACTTCCATGCACAATTAAATCCAGTTGTCAAGTCTGGGCAGGAGAGAGCCCTCCTTTTCCTCAAGAAGCCTATAGAGAGGTGCTTTGTGGGGGCGGTTACTCATTTTCCAGAGTACAGAGGAAGGACCATCCATCATGATCAAATGGGAGTATTTCATATCATACATCTCTAGTGAGGATAGTAATAAAAATTCTGTACTCCCTCCCCCCTTTTTTTTACTGCTGTGATTGAGGTTCAGGTTATAAGCTGAAAGGATAGTTTGAGGTTATTAAAACACATACATACACAGTTAAGAATTATTCAGACTGTGTCGCTCATTTTCCCCTCCGTGAATAATTTCTGCAGACAGGTGACCAGTTCAACCATCTGCCTCTTTGTTATAAATGCCTGTGGTTGGTCCACTCCCTTCTGCCTTGAAGTTAAATGAAGGCTTCTTTTGCAAGAGAGTGAAAAAGCCAGCGGAGAAGATGAGATTGCCAGACATTCCTGTGTTGTCATTTTTTCTCTTGAGGAATATGGAGAATAACTCTTTCTTTCTCTAGTTCAAATATATAGATTCCTTGGAGGCTCTGATGCATATGTATCATTGAAACAAATATTTTTTAGTGTTGGTCATTTTGGAAAACCAAAAGAAGGCCTTTGGAATTTATGTTATCGGCTCCTTCTATACCTGTTTAGCCAGATCTGTTTAAATTTTTTGTTTTTAGCCTGGCTGCTGATTCAAAGTATTATTAAATATAGTTAGGGAAAATGAAATTTGGGGAGCATATTGGCTGTGATTTGTGTGTGGTGCTTTGGGAATACTGTCGATCTTTCTTTCTGTCTTGGTTCAAAGGTAGGCTTTGTGTCATAAAACCCATCAACCAACTAACTACTGTTTGGATAATGTCTTCACATCACATAAAATGTATGCAACATTTTTATCTAGGACCAATAAGAACATGAATTATCCCTAAACTGAAAACAAAAGTCTGCAGTCTATTGTCAAAATATATTAGGTGACTACTTTGAAGAATAACATAGTGCAACAAGGGAGAGTGTATCTACTTGAGTGAAATTCCATTTCATGGATGTTATTTTGTATCATAGAAACAATTAGAAATTAGTGTTAAGTTAATAAAATAATAAAACTTTTAAGAAATTCTTGTGAATGCTGGATTTATATCCTCATTTCATTTTTACAGCAATCTTTCAAGTAGATGTCATTGCCCCAGGAGGTAGATATTATTGCTTCCATTTAGTGAAGGAGACTGATCTGAGAATTGAGACGTCTGGCCCACAGGACACAAAACTAGGAAGTAGCTGGGATTCAGATACAGGTTTGTCTGTTAGGAGTTCATGCTCTGTTAACCTTTCTGCCATATTGTCTTTCCATATGCTGTGGTACAAAATAGAATTTTGACCTTACCACCTTCCCAGATTGGGATCAGACAAAGTCCAGAGACAGTAGATGGCCAGGATCTCTGGTCGTGGCAATGCCGTTGCTATAAGAGGATACTTGGCAAACAGCATTGCACACAGATGGTGTGCAGCCCACACATCTCTATTTACGTAGAGGCCCTGAGTGTTTGTGTTAACAAGTTTGAGAGATAATAAAAGAAGTTGTTGTTTGTTCTTTCTTTGTAAGTCTGCAATTAATTTTTAGCATAAATTTAAAAGGGGAATTTGTAAATTCAGTAGACACTGAGAGACTGGCGATCCAAGAAAACATTTGTCTGTTGAGTTTAAAAAGGAGATTCTGTGCAAAAGCAGTTGTTTTCCATTGTTACCACTAGGTGGTGCTTTGGTCTTGTAGGTCAAATTTAATGAGCCTGGATTTCCCTTCCCTCCCTCCCCCTCACGTTGGTCCAGGAAAAAACCCAATTCAAGGCTGATTAACAGGACTGTGCCAGTTAGGTTTGTTCACTTTGGGTTTTCTCCATCATTATCACTGTTTAGAACCAAGATAATTAAACCCATTTGAAAATTTTGGACGCTCCGTTTTCAACTTTTTTGCAATAAGTTATATTCACTCATTTTGGAAAAGAACAATAGTACTTGGAACTAGCTCAGTTAGCCCATCAGCAGATTATCTCGATAGGCTGTGCTTGTAGGAGTCTGTCCTCATACAGAGTGGAGCAAGCCATTACATGTGCTGGAAGCTGTGCTCAACCGAGTTTGTCATTTGGGTGTCCATATATAAAGCACACTGGCTTCAGAGATACTCTGGAACACGCACACAACCCAACCCGCAGTTTTCTTCTTTGTATTTTAAAATCAGTGGAGACCAAAAGGGAAGGGAACAGTGATTTGAACAAATTGACTTATATGTACTGAATTCACTCATTTGTGTTGTCATACAGACTTGCTTAACTAATGTCAACAAAGGGAATGTTCTTGCTGTCAAGGAGTAATTTTCTGAGATAAGACTATAATCTGAGATAGCAGTGGATGATAACAGAACAGTTCCCTAATCAACTTGGCTTGAAGCGATGTTTTATTTATCTCCTCACTTCTGAATGTCTGTTGTACTAAGGCTCTGAGGACACTGAGATGAAGTATATACACTCAGTTCCCCAAGAAGCCTAAAGTCTAGTGGGAAAGATAAAGAGGTGTGTTCAGTGACTGCTTATGTTATGCACACCTTACCAGTGAGAAGTGGGGGTCCTGCGGGAACCCTGATGGGGCATCTAATCAATATGAAATGGCTAATAAGATGCAGGAAAGCTCAGTCTGTAAGGATAACTAGATAAACAAGAGAAGAAAGGAGAGAAGTAGACAAATGGAGGAGAACATAAAAAAGAAAAGAAATCCTCAAGACCCTCTGTGCATGTGGGGAATTGAGAGTTTGGTGTGGGGAATTGAGAGTTTGGGAATTGAGAGTTTGAACAATGATGTTCACTGCGGACATGAGTGGGGTCAGAATGAGGGAGATTTTGAGTACTACATTAAGCGTGAGTTATTTTTCTAAAAGCTATAGGAGAGCCTTTGAAGATTATGTGCCTCTGCATAATCTTACCAGCAAGGTAGGTCATTTGTGCCCATTTTACAGAAGGCACAAGAAGATGTCAGAGAGCAGTCAGTTGCTCCAGTTGACTGCCTAGATCCAGAGTCTGTACACACTGACTATCTGTCCCAGCCTGCCTCTCATGGGGGTTTTAGATTTTGACTCTCCTTGAGCTTTTCAGGCTACTGAAGAATTGATTATGCAAGAGCAGATGAGCTCGTTGGCTTAATTATTTAAAGATTGCTTGATATTTTCATCATTTTATTTTTCTTCAAACTGTAGACAGAGAGGCTTTGGAAGGGTTTAGTTATGATCATACTCATTTAACCTTTGGTAAGCAGATTTCCTTCAGCATTTTGAAGCACAAATCCATAGTGCTGTTTCTGACACTGTTCTGAGGCGTGCATTCTTTGCCTGTCTTACTACATTTGAAGGTGGAGAAATGCGCTGTGTGTGTGTGGTGCTGGTGGTGGGGCTGTGGTGGTAAAGGTTAGCTCAGGGGCTTTATAGCTTTGCCTGTATAAAATTCACCTAATAAGAATATGTATAGTCAAATTTCCAGCAAGCCAAAAAGGGTCCCTAAATTGTTTGAAAGTCCACCACTGCTTCTTCCCAAATTAAAATGTTATTTTAAGGAAAGTAAAATGTCTTAATTGCATGAATATAATAAAGGCTTACCAAAAACTTTTTGGATCACAACCATCATGAGTTTATTCTGTTCTTGGTGTATCTGTTCTTTGGTTTTCTTTGCATTGTTGGAGTGGCAGGATTGAAAACAGACCAGTTTTTGCCTAATTCTGTATGTACCAAAGCTACTTATAAAATGGTGGTATTTAATAATTGCTAAAACAAAAACAAAATCCCGGTAACAGCCCACTTCACTTTCTGTGGGTAGGCAATGCTCTCAAAGGGATTATTAACTTCTTCCAAAGAAGCTTTTGTTCTTGAAATGCTGAATGTATTTCTATTCATGTTAGACTTTGCCAGCCACCTTGTTGACTATAAAATGCTAAGTCAGGATCTTCATTAAATTGGCTCTGCTTTTTCCTTGATAATTTAATAGTTATAGGGTTTACTTGTTTTCCCAAATTAATACTTTGTTGATTATTCAACCCATGAGAATTCTTTTATGTTTATTTATTTTTGAGGTAGAGACAGAGTGTGAGCAGGGGAGGAGCAGAGAGAGAGGGAGACACAGAATCGGTAGCAGGCTCCAGGGTCTGAGCTGTCAGCACAGAGCCAAACACAGAGCTTGAACTCGTGAACCAGAAGATCATGACCTGGCTCAACCGACTGAGCCACCCAGGCACCCCTCAACCCGTGAGAGTTTATAGTAGTTACCTTACATGACTTCTATGTCTCTAAAGTGAGTGTTCATTTTAATACATTCATTCACTTATAAAATTGGTTTTGTTTTTTACTGATACACAAAGTAAGATATAAGATTCATTTATTAGTAGCAACTAGTTATAAAACTAGTAAGATATAAGATTCATTTATTAGTAGCAACTAGTTATAAAATTGCTACTGTGTATCAAATACTATATCTGGCACTAGAGATTAACAGGCAACAAGATAAAAACCTTCTCTGCCTTTATGGGATTTAGGATACTGATAAGTCATTGAACCACAAGTCCCTAAGACTTGGTATGGAAATCCATTTGGTCAGAATCAGTGATGGTTGGCTCTGTCATTCTCAAAACTGAGCTGGAAAGTGAAAATCTCCTTATGGCAAGGGGCTGCTGGATCTCTCATTATCCCTGGGAGTCCCCTTCTCTGTTGCCACCACCATACCAGCCATGAGAATCACTGCTCTCCCCTCCCTTCCTGCTTTGACTCAGGTGTCATCTTTCCTCAATTCTGCAAACCAGAGCTGAGACCGGGTGCTGTATTTAAGACTCGTCTGATAGATTTTCATGGAAGGGACAGCATGTTGGCTGAGAGCTGTGGCTCCTTAGAGAGAGCCCACAGGCTTTGGTCCTCCCTCATAGGGTCCCTATAGGGTCTTCTCCCAGTCAGGGGGTACCTTTATCTTAATATTCTTTTTTTTAATATATATTTTTATTTATTTCTAGGAGAGAGAGAGAGACAGCGTGAGTAGGGGAGGGTCAGAGAGAGAGGGAGACACAGACTCTGAAACAGGCTCCACGCTCCGAGCTGGCAGTCAGCACAGAGCCCGACGTAGGGCTCAAACCCACGAACCGTGAGATCATGACCTAAGCGAAAGTCGGACGCTTAACCGACTAAGCCACCCAGGCGCCCCATTGTCTTAATATTCTTAAGCATGACTAGAATTCTGACATCAAGGATGGGTTTTGCACATTCTATTCCAAGGCTCACCTCACTTTCTATTCTAACACCCAGTGTTCCTCTTTCAAGGTCTAACTCATCCCAAGAAGATTGGCACTTGGAATTATGACCTAAAGGACAGGCTCTGTGTCCTATCCAGAGGAATGTGGCCTTGCCATGTGAGGCCAGCTGCAGATGCACATTTAAGCACAGTAGTGCAATACCAGTAAACAATGTCCTATAGCAGAGAGCCATTTCCTTATGGCTCTCCTGGGTTCTCAGGACAGGACATAAATTCTCTTCAACTGTAGGATTTCTGGCTTCTCTAGTGTAGAAAGCTACTCTGTCCTCAAAATCGCATTGACCTTCTACTTTTTCCTCTTAAAGAGTACTCTCAAGTGGCTCCTCAATGTCTAGGGCCAGGTCTGAAAGGTCAGTCTTCTTTGACTGCTGGTAATTTTCCAAAGCAAATGTCCTTCTCCTTCTCACATCACCCACATCCCCTTGTGTTCACTCTTTGATCTTTCTGGATACATGAGCCTCCCTAATGCAGCAGCCACAAGCCAAGGAAGCTTGTTATGAAGTGGCAGAGGCTGAGCACAAGCATCTTTGTACTTTGAATAGGAAATCTATGCGTTTGTGCACATCTAGGACCTCTGAGTCCACACTGCTTCACAGTTATATTACACATCTGGAATGTCTTTGATCCTCACTTCTGGCTCATATCTGGGTATTTGATATGTTTGTTTGGTGTAAAGATACCTCTCTCTCCAAAATATGCCTTGGGTTCCAAGGCATATTGTAGCAACACATGATATCCAGGCTAAAAAAATGTCTTGAGCCTGGGAATAGTCTTAGATTTGGGAAACCATCTATGACAGCTAGTGAGAGTTCCTGCAAATTAAAAAAAAAAAGTCAACAAATATTTTCGTCCACCTAGTTTACACCAAGAATGTTATAGATGCAGGAGCTAGCCCAGGGAAAATGATAGACACAGTGTGAGGTCTAGTAGAGCCTGAAATCGAGTGGAGAACACAGGCATTTAATAAATAGCTATAGCAGTGATGAATTCTCCAAAAGGAGAAAGTCAAGGTGCTACAGGAACATGCTGCAGAAGAATTGAACCTAATCTGAGGGACTTGGGGAGTTGGGCTTAACTCTGCTATTATCGGATTAGATGACCCAGAGCAACTCTAATGTGTGGTTAAGAGCAGTTCTTCTTACCCCCTGACAAGCTTCCTGTTCCAGCCGAGGCTCCCCAAGTGTATGAAGTGTAGCGAGAAGAGAGGATGCTACCACCAGTGGCAAGGCTGGCTGCAGAGAGCAAACACTGGAGCAGATGACAGAAGAGGCTCAGAACTGACTCCAGCGCATTGAGCCCATTTGGAGTAGAGAATGGGGGAAAGACTTGTAGGCAGGCAGTAAATCCCATGATAGGTATATCATCTGTCTTGTTCATTACTCTAAACTCGACACTTAGTACAGTGATTCTCAAATGTTGGAATGAATGGGTAGCTGACCACTCACTTCTGTGCCTGATGCTTATGGTTAGGTTTGGGCTGTCTTGGGAATAGAGACAGGCTCAGATGAGCACTGCCTTTCTGGTGCAGGTCACCCCAGGGGCCACAGGGTGTGTATGCATCTTCCCTTTCTACAAGAACTTCTTAAGTTCTCTGGCCCTGCCAAGTGTCTGTTCTGTTCATGATGCTCTGAGGCTGCAGCAAAGTATGAGCCAGCTCCATCCAGGTAGACTCACCAGTCCTTCTAATGTGTCCACCCCTCCCTCAGAGTGTCCCATCTCATTCCCCTACCCTCCTCAAGTTAGCTCTTCTTTCACCATGGGGCTCATACTGTGTTAGGCCTTCCTGCAGCCATTCAGGTACCTTGGAGGGGAAATGGGGAGGTCACTCTGACAGATGACAAATGGCAAGTCCATCTAGGACTAGGGTTGGCCCACAATACTCTAGGGGCAGCTGAAGCAAATTACCACAGTAATTTTGAGTAGCTTAGACATTTTATAGCATCTGCATGATGGAGACACAGTCTGCCTGGAAGTTTCTCTGTTAACAATGGGCTGAGGCTTTGGAGATTAAATGATGGGCTGCAGGAAAAGGATAGAAGGAACAGAAACTTCTCTCCATAGAAGCACTTGAAAAACAGTCTGCGGACATTTTCTCTCACTATCAGATGAAGCTAGTTTGGCACCTACACAGCAAATCAAATTCTATGACAAAGAATTGGAAAAACAACAACAACAAAAAACAGTGGTCTTTGCTATAAAGAGAACCTTTTGATGGCCTTACAGAAGGCACATGTTGTGATAGAAGAGTTTGATAATAGAGAAAAAAAATAAATGTATGAAAAACAAAACACACGAAAGCTTTTTTGGGTAAAACAGAGTTTTCTCTGATACCACCACTTCCCCACACTCCTGTATAGAACTGCCCCCACTCTGTGCATAAGAAGTGATTTCTCCATTTTCTGAGCTCCTATAGGGCTTCACTGGGATCTCTCTGAAAATAATTTACCATTATGGTCATTTTATACTAATTTGTTTTATTGCTATAGGATTGTGGGCTCCTTTTGGACAGCGTTTTATTATCTTATTATCTCTCACTGTCCTTTGCAGAGAGTGGGCCCCTAATAAATATAGTAGAATGAATAAATGAATCAATAAATACGTATGTAGTGTGTATATTCATCCTGACTTCTCTGATACTTTCTGTCTTCCATGACTTAGGTTTTTAAAAGTAGTCCAATAAACCTATTACTAGTGTCTCAGTATTTGCTTCCAAGAGAATAAATTGTCTGTTTAAGGATAAAAATCATCCTTCTCTAAATCAAGGGTGATTAAAATATCCAGGTGCTTCCAAGGTATTGAGCCCTCCTGCCCTGAGTCTCAGGAGTTATGGTTGCTGATCAAACATCTGTTGCCCCATCTTCTCTCCACTTATCAAAATCTTATCCATCTTTCAAGACTAGTTTAATTTTTAACTCCTTACTCAGTAAAGGCTTTCTCTGCTTACGAGAGCTGGAAAAAATGTTTCTCTCTTCTGATCTCTATTCCAAATAATTGTTTCCCTCATTCATTCAGCATAGACCATAGAGGGAGAAGCACTTTGAAGACAGTGGCCCTGGTTCAACCTCAACCTTTGCTGCTCAGCAATGGCCAGTTACCTGCCTTCACTCTGTGTTCCCTTATAGTGTTAATGAACCTTTGCAGTAGGATGTCTGGTCTAGAGGGTTGGATGAGGGCCTGTTAGAAAGGCGTGTTACAACACCTGAAACTCATCGAGGCCTCAGATAAAGGCAGCTGCCCATATTATTTGCACATATTTCAAAATATAGATTGTAAATTAAAGGATTATGTATCTTTTCCAATAACTTAATGTCTGACTTGCTTTTAGTGGAAGGTAAATAAACATATAAAACAAAGACAGCAATAATTGGTATGAAGACAAAGCAGGGTAAAGAGAGAAGGAGGAGGCCCAGAGCTAATGCGGTTGAGGAAGACTTTCTGTGAAGAAGGGGTGTTTGAATAGAAGTGGAACAAAGTGGGGAGGGCATTATGCCTGTGCTTGGGAGGAGACAGTGTGCCCTTGATGGAGGGAGAGAAGGAAGGTTGGAAGGATATAGAAGTAGTGCAGCCCAGTAACAAAGAAGCCAAAGGAGTACAGTTTTATAAAGAAAGGAGTAATCCTCGGTGTCAGAATCTTCTCTTCCTGGTAGAGAGCACCTGTTGGGTTTGGCAGGTGGGAGATGGCTTTAGTAAGAGGGCAAGAGCCATGCCAGTGCAGTGGTGAGAACAAAGAAGACACCGGGCTGCTGAAGGTCATAGTTTAATCTGAAAGACCGGATTATAAATCTAGGCAGAGACAAAGGAGAGAATTAGATATTTAGGAGGGAGATGCTGACTGTTAGCGCAGGGCCACTAGATATTGAAGGAGGTCGGGGCTGGTGGATGGTTTGGTCTGAGGAATGTTGTCACATGCAGAGTAGAGAGAGAAAACTTGCATGTAGGTAAGGCTAGAGATAGCTTCACACTTCCTAGTGAAATATACTAAAGGTACTGGTGGTGAGCTTGAGTAGGAAGGCAGAGATATGAGTGAGGTCACGCAGGAAAGGAAACCCAACATTTAAAAACAAAGTTTGTTCTTTTGATCTTGGGTGGAGGAAACCATTTAATCCCTCTTAATGTATAAGGGCATCGCCATGAAATAACCTCTAACCACATTTGCTATATTGTAGGCTTTTCTGCATAAACACATCAGTATAAGGAACTCTTTTAAAAACACATTCTGAAAAAAGATGCATTCTGCCCCCCCTCCACACACAAACACACACAGCCCTCTTTACATCTGTGTCAACTCATAACCAGTTAACTATAATGTTGAATCCTTTTCAACTCAGTTCTGAAGTCTTAGTCTTTTTTATTTTTCTTTTAAATATTGAGTTTCCAATTTATGTGTGTGATCTTTACCTTTCGCTCTTTAGTAGTGTAAAGTTTAGATACGGGTCATACCCTAATGGAGCTTAATTCTGGCCACAAAATGTGGTTGGCAACTTGTATATACATATACTCATTGTGATGCAGAAATGATGCTGGACACTTATGTTTTATACCTTTTGAAATCCTTATAACCACATTGTAATTTGACAGATGGGGAAACTGAGATAATGATAATAAGGTAGTTTGCTCACTGTCACCCAGCTTATTAAGGGATATTTTTAGGTTGCAAGCGCAGGTCTTCCTGACCTTAACTACCACCATGTCATCTAGTTACAGCAAAAGGGTGAAGAACAATAGTCTTTAGTTTCGATACTCAAGATGCCCTACAGTTCATGCTGGCGTGAATTTCCTGTGCAGTAGAGGGAGAGCAGAAAGTGCATTTTAATAAGGTTCAATTAAATTAATTTTATTTTACTTCTTTTGATGTATGATCTCTTCAAAAAAATCCAATTCTACTGATGTTTATTAAGTGCCTCTATTCAGTTGGAAAGTGCCAGACACTTCAGGGGATCTGTGGATGAGTGTGATTCAGCCCATGCTTCAAGAGCTTACAATCTAGTGGAGAGGATGGGAGTGCACAGTTTGCTCTAATACTAGATTGGCTGTGATAAGCACCATAAGAGGTGGCACAAAGAATGGGTTCTTAATGTGCATATGCAAGGTTATGTGAATAATTAGAAAAGTGGTCCGATAGTACCTAAACACTGCATCCTACACTGGAACCCTTTGAAGATTCTATATTTTAAACGTGATCGTCCATTTGTTTGAATCCATACCATGTAACAAATAAAGGAGGTATATATGGCAGTGACATCATCGTAGAGGCTGTAAAGATCAGCACTGTCAGCCTACTTTGTGTTGTAGGGGCAGGTGATTCAAGACTCGGGCAAGGTGGTAGGGACGTGACAATCCTGGTAGTGGTGCATGACCTGCCACTGTTCTTGTTTCTTTGTATGTTTTCTTGGGGGCAACGACTGTTCATAACATTCAACTGTAATTGTGCAAAGATGTATATTATATAAAATCATTGGTTTTTAGTTTTTTCTTTTAGGGTGCTTTTTTTTTCTTTTTGTCGTGTGTGTGTTAAGGAATGTGAACTCCAGAAAGACTGTGAATGTAGAATAGGTCAAGTCCTACATGTTCTGGGTATACATTGTTTTAATTCATTTTCTTAGGGATTTAAAAGTAGGGCACTAGAGTTCTGGACTTCAAGCCCGTGTCAGACTCTGTGCTGATAGCTCAGAACCTGGAGCTTGCTTCAGATTCTGTGTCTCCCTCTATCTCTCTCTGTCCTTCCCCAACTNCCTCTCTCTCTGACCCTCCCTTGTTCAAGCTGTCTCTCTCTCTCTCTCTCAGAAATAAATGAAAAAACATTGAAAAATTAAAAAAATAAACATTAAAAAAAGGAGGGCACTAGATATTTCCATATAAGGTTGACTGCAGGCATTTAGAGGAAAAGAATCAAACCTAAAAAACATGGTTCATTCAATGTACCTTGCACAAATAGAAATTTAATAAATGCTTCATAATTCTCCACTTATTTTTTTTTTAAATATTTTTATTTATTTCTAGGAGAGAGAGAGACAGCATGAGCAGGGGAGGGTCAGAGAGAGAGGGAGATACAGACTCAGAAACAGGCTCCAGGCTCTGAGCTGGCAGTCAGCACAGAGCCCGATGCGGGGCTCGAACCCACGAACCGCGAGATCATGACCTAAGCGAAAGTCGGACGCTTAACCGACTAAGCCACCCAGGCGCCCCTCCACTTATTGGTCACTTATGTGTTAGGTGCTGTCAGAGTCATTTTGAAATGCACAGATAAAACAAACATTGCTTTTGTCTTCTAAGAGTTCATATCTAAATAGAAGGATCGGGGATGGTCCTCAAAAGGTCACAAGTTGGATATCTATTGCCATGTTACTGGGAACATACATCTAGCTGCAGGGGTTGTCTCCCCATAACTTTCTCAGCCCTCTGCACTCTCTCTAGCACCACGGGGATGTTTGTCTCCATATTTATCTGAACTCTTACAGTTTGTTTGCTACACTTTCCTGCTGCAGTGGGTTAATGTCCCCCTTCCAACCCACCCCCACCCCATGGATTGGCTGCAGCAGCATTTGGTGTTGCTTGGATAAAGTGATGGATGCTTCTCTCATCTCTCTGGCTGCTTGGAGCCAGAATACAGAAGTGCTGGTTAAAAGGTGATTAATCTTCCCTAATGGTAGTATGTACTACACACAGAATTTTGGCCACCAGGTCTTCATTAGCCTTGGTCAGAGTCCACATTACCTCAGATTAGGTAATTGGTTCTTTGTTATAAAGCAGAGGGTAGAGGCCTTTTGAGCAAGTGTCAAGTGCATGAAGTCCATTTGAGAAAGAAAAAGTGTGGGGCCCCAGTTGCCAAGAATCCATAGGGAAGGAATTAAAGCTGGTGGGTGGTACTGGGGCCACTCCTGGGCAGCAGGCCTCTGGCACAATCAGGGTGGACACTTAGTGGCAACCTCTTGCCATTTCTTTGCTTCCTGGGTGATGTTGTCTGGGGTTGCAACTGTTTGGGAAATGCCGTTTTCCAAAATTTGAGAACAGATTATTAGTCTCTTTGGGAATTAGGTCTATTTCTTTAAATAGGAGTTTAGAACTTATGTATGCCCAGTAATATTCAGAAGACCAGAATGGGGGTTGGGGAGAGGACAGCAGACCAAGCCCTGAACTTCGGAAGCTCTCATAGAATGGGAGAGACCGGTAATAAACAAATACACATATATCATACAATGAAGAAAAGGTGCTCCCAAGAAACATAAATTGAGTAAGGAGAGAAAGAATGAGATGAGTGGTGATCAGGGAGGACTTCTTGGAGGGAAAGATACTTCAGTAGAGAGGAAGTGAAGTGGGGGATGCCTGTGGTTGTGAGAAGGGTCTTCTGCACAGAGAGGATAGTGAAAAGTTCATACTTCAAGTGGTCTACATTCAATTTATATTATTTTATGTTATTTAGCACCTAATAGGAATCATTTAGTATGTGCAGTAATGTTAGTTAAGGGGGAGTAGGCAAATCTCTAGCTCAGTATCTGGCACATTATTGGTGTTCAAAAAAAAATGGGAGCCTCTTTCTCTTTATTTGAAACTCAAGGATATGACTTAAGATGAATTCTCACCCATGGGAGTTTGCTGCCGTCCACCATCTACTATCACATCATATAATGTTAGGCAAGCCCCTGGGATGCATCTGCCCTTCACTTTCCCTCCCTTCCCCCTGCTTTTCCTCCTCTGTCCTCCTCATCTCTCCTCCTTTCCAGTTTCCTTCCTTTTTTTCTCCTTTCCTCTCCTCCCCTCCCCTTCTGTTCTCCCCTGTCTCCTGAGACACAAGTGATTGAACGGAATGTAACCCCTAGAGATCACAGAATGAATGATTGCTCTCTGTGATGAGCAATGACTGACTTTATGTCATAATCCACACACACGCAGCATTGAGCACCATCCGGTTAGGCGTTAGAGTGGGGCGGAAATGGAAAGGGATATGTTTTATGGGTAACTGAGACTTTTGTAGCACCTGGAAATTTAGACAGTTATTTTGCCATGAGAGTGTTGATCATTCTTACTAATGATCTGTAGAAACAGACATGGTATTGATGCCTTTTGGGGGTAGCTATAACACTTTAATCTGTATCGTGCCATCCCCCAAAATGTCCCTATAACATTTGAAGTCCTTATATCAGTATTCTCTCAGTTTCTCAAAGATCCTAGAAATCCTAGTCATCAGCAAAATTCTTCTCCTACAGAGAGGTAGCTTACCTACCTTCTCTACTTGCAAATATGAATAAAAACAATAGATAGGTTTTTTTAATTTTAATTTGAGAGAGAGAGAGAGAGAAAGAAAGAGAGTCAGTGATGGAGAGAGACAAAGGGAGAGAGAGGATCCTAAATGGGCACTACACTCAGTGTGGAGTCCCATGTGGGGCTTGATCCCACAACCTGGGATCATGACCTGAGCTGAAATTGAAAGTCAGATGCTCAATGGACTGAGCCACCCAGGCACCCCCTAGAAAGCATTTATTAAGCAACTGTTAAATATGTCATTTCTAACACAGCTGTCCATAGAGACAGGCCTAGTTGTAACTATGTTACAGATAAAGACATAGGGACCACGAGAGGCATGGCTTTCCCTGGTGTAAATGGAAACCTCCGACCTGCATCTGATTGCCTGCAAGACCATTTCTCCTATCCTTCCCTCGTTCTTTGTCAAAAACATCCCACCATCCTCCGCCTCTTGGGTAAAGCCACAATTCTCTACTGTTTTCTTCCTCAAATCTTGTGGAATCCTTCTTAGAAAGTCTTTTCAATCTATCTATTCTTTTCAATTCCTATTACTTCAGAGTCTTTATCCTTTTACATTGAGATTACACTTTTCTGCCTGTTTTTCAGCCTCCAGTTGTTTGCTACACCAGCCAGTTATAGGCACTGTTGTCAAATTTACTACCTTGAGTATCCTGTTGCTACATTGCTACCCATCTTATAATTGTTCAGAGCTCACTGCTGTTCCCTCTGCATGCTGGCTTTACGACCCTGCCTTCCCTACCCTACCCTATTTCTCTAACCTTCTTTAAGTCATGGGGCTGAGTTTACTATCCCTGGAACATGCCAGGCGTGTTCCTTGCTAACTTGCCTCACACTATATGCCCTACTTAAAGAGCAGCCTCCTTCCCTATGCGTTCTAAAAGATCAGATCAATTTCTACCTCCTCTGTTAAATTGATCTTCCCTTCTCCTGCCCATATTGATCTCTTCCTTCTTAAACACTTTATCTAAACTCAAAAGGTATATAAAATTGTCTTTATGTATATATATATATGTTTATATATATATATATAAATATTCAATAGAAACTACCTTACAGAAGATGCCCCTTACTAAAGTTGGATTATTTTCTTTAGCAATTGGTAACTGTTCAGCTGCAACTAGAAGAAAGCACAGCAGACATTGGCTTAACCAATTAGAGGTTGATGGTTTTAAGTAGCAGCAAGTCCAAAAGTATGCAGTCCAGGGTGGTGTAGCTGCTGCTATGCCTCTGAGACCCATACTCTTATCTTTCTGCTTCATTATTTTCCCTGTATTGGCTTTTGGCCTCCTGCTTATTGCCTCTTAGTCATAGTATAGTTGTTCCACCTTCAGGCAAAAGTAATGCAACAGCAGAAATGCAGGTATATCTTATTGGTCAGTGAAATCAGAATTATGTAACATGCTACTTCTAGCTGCAAGGGAAGCTGGAAATTGAGTTTTGGACTTTTAAACTTCTATAGGAGAGGCAGGACTGGAAAAATGTGGCCAAGAATTGGTACTAAGTGAACCGGCCTAGAGTATCTGCCATAGCACAGATTAAGGAATAAATACATTAAAGTAATGCTTCATCCTTTTTTAAAAAAGGTTTATTTATTTATTTTGAGAGAGAATGTGTGTGGGCAGAGGAGTGGTAGAGAGAGAGAGAAAGAGAGAGAGAATCTCAAGTAGACTCTGCCCTGTCAGTTCAAGCACATGGGGCTTGAACTCACAAAACTGTGAGATTATGAGCCAAAATCAAGAGTCAGACACTTAACCAACTGAGCCACCTGGGTGCCCCTGCTTCATTCTATAAGAAAAAAAAAAGTTTATTTTATTTTATTTTTGAGAGAGAGAGGGAGAGAGCGAGCACATGCGAGAGCAGGGAAGGGACAAAGAGTAAAGGAAACAGAATCCTAAGCAGTTCTCACACTGTCAGCACATAGCCTGATATAGGGCTCAAACTCATGAACCAGGAGATCTTGATGTGAGCTGAAACTAAGAGTTGGATATTTAACCAACTGAGCTACTGAGGTGCCCCATTTCATCCTTTTTTGATGGCAGAGACAGTGGAGTTAAAACAACAATGGAAATGAATGCTGGCATCAGATTGGCTTGTTATGAAATGCCATGGTCCTGTCACCTTAAGTAACTTACTTATCTTTCTAAGACGTTTTCTCATTTAAACAGTTGCATTAATAAAACACTTGCCTCTCTGAATTATTGTGATGATTGAAAGAGGTAAAGCCCATAACCTATTAGACGGCATATAGAAGGTACTCTGTAAGTGTCCATCCCTTTTCTTTCTTTCCATTTGAGGCCCTGGTTGATGTAGGGAAAAATCACAAAGACAGTAAAAAATAAACAAGAATGGAATCAAGGGAGACAAAATGTCCTACCACCTAGTCCCCATAAACTCTTTTCCATAAGGAAAAATATTGCCCTAGTAACAGAATTACAGAAGTGTTTGAGATTTATTTATCTTGTAATTAAGAGAAGAAAGGAAATCTCCTATGAATGCTTGTGAGGGTGTTGACCTGTGGATACTGAAATATGTAAAAATAACTCACATGTCTCAAATGTTTAACTAAGATCAATATGATTTGTGGGCCTGTCATCCATACAGTCCTATCACCTCAAATCACAAACTCTTCTTCTGAAAAGTGACACAGTGGGAGGGAATGCCAGAGCTATATCTAATTAGTAAGATTTGTAAAAGAGACACGTGCAAGAATCATGCATGGTCCCAGAAAACACACACACAAACACACACACACACACACACACACACACACACACACACTGCAAAGTGCATTCTTAGCCCATCTCCCTCTCATTCCCCACAAACACAGAACAGAGTTTTCCATGTACTTAATTGAAGTTCTTAGAAAAAAAAATATTTTTGGTATAGCAACTTATATATATGTATGTAGTTTTTGAGAGAGACAGCAAGTTGGGGAGAGGGGTAGAGGGAGGGAGGGAGGGAGGGAGGGAAAGAGACGGTGGGGGGAGAGAGAGAGAGAGAGATTGATTGATTGATTGATTGAGGATCTCAAGCAGGTTTCATGCTCATTGTGGAGCTCGACATGGGGCTCGATCTCACAACCCTGGGATCATGACCTGAGCCAAAATTGAAGTCAGATACTCAACTGACTGAGCATCCAGGCACCCCTATGTTTTTTTAAATTAAAAACTATCTATCTATCTATCTATCTATCTATCTATCTATCTATCTATCCATCTATCCATCCATCCATCCATCCATCCATCCATCCATCCATCCATCCATCTCCAATGCATGGAAAAGCCATACTTTTTTTTTTCTTTTGATCAAAGGAAAAGCAAAACCCTGCCAGATGTTGGGAGGAATAGTAACCAAATGATTCAATCAGAATTCTCCTATGGGGACATGGACTCTCTCGGTCAATGTCACAGAATGAAATAGTCTCATATTCACCCAGCAGTGAGTTATTCCATCTGGTTGTGGCAATTAGGAGCTGAAGATGACGGGAAGTTAAATCACTATCTTTATGAAACAAAGCAAATCAGAAAAGGGAACAGCTGGGGGACTGGATGGCTTGGGGACATAGAATTGGATCTAGAATAAAGAATCTGTTACCTTTAGTTGCTGGTTATAATGCCAGTGCAGGTTAATAGGAATTGAAGATTGCTGCTGTGTGATAGCAGTTAGCTGTCACTGCCTAAAATATGGCCACAGCATATATAGTACAGTATGGATCTAGGTTTTTAGAATGTAATGTCCTCTTTAGTTAAGGATCAAGTCTCCAGCTTAATTATGCAGCCAAAGAGTCAGTTAGAAGAGTCACAGGGTCATAGAACTTCAGCTCCAGAAAGGGCATTGCTGTCATGTCCAGACTCTGTGAACTCCTTGAGGTTGCATATGTCATTTCTTTGCATGTGCTATATTCTAAAGAAAAGAATTCATAGGTTTTTTTCAAATATAAGGGAAGGTATAAATCTAAAGGCCTTCCAACCTTCCCCTTCCAGATGTTAAGGACTTGATTCAGACCTTGTCTTTGGAATTTGGTAGACTTGAATATGAGATTTTGCTTGAGGAGCACCTGGGTAGCTCAGCTTAGTTGGTTAAGCATACAACTTTGGCTTGGGTCATGATCTCACAGTTCATGGGTTTGAACCCTGCATCGAGCTCTGTGCTGACAGCTTGGATGAAACCTGGAGCCTACTTCAGATTCTGTGTCTCCCTCTCTCTCTGCCCCTTCACCACTCAACACACGCTCTCTCTCTCTCTCAAAAATAAAATANAAAAAAAACCTTGCTTGATCATTTACTAGTTATGTGATCTTGGGCAAGTCACTTAACTCCTATAAGATGTGTTATTCTAATTTGTACAATAGGGATAGCAATATTATGTACCTCACAAAGTAGTTAGGAAGAAAATTTGAAATAATGTGTGTAAAACTTTTACTATAACATGCTATTAGGTATCCAATAAATGTTAGTGATTATTATTATTATTATTGATGAAAATACTGAGTCCCAGGAATGTTGAGTGATACCCAAAGTTAATGGCAGAATCATGACCAAAATCTTGATACCCCGTTCACTACTTTGGCCATTGGAAAACATGATGACCTCATATTTCTTCTTCTTCTTCATTATTCCCTTCATGTTTTGGCAGGGCTAGGCAGGTAAACTGAGATATTGAAATCAAATGATTAGTTCTACCATTACATAGCCAAATGGTCTACTTTTTCATTTTGGAGCTTTCTTTCAATATTCATTAAATGTCATATCTAAACCTGCATCTGAAAAGGGTGAACACAGAAAGCAAGGGGGTCACTCTTTGGCTTTGCAGCATCCTCCACCCACCTTGCCCAAGAACAAACTGTGAGCAAGGTTAGAAGTCTGACTCCTCATTAGTGAGGGGAAATCTTTTCGAGCAGCCCCTCTGTTGGATAGAGTGGATCTAACAAAAGGGATGACAGATTAGAAACTGTCTGGTGGCTAATGTACTGTTTACTGCAATATAAATGACTGGTGTTTGGGAAATGACAGATGAAGAGCGCAAGCACACTTAAATGATTTCCAGATTTCTACAGTGGAGGAAGGTCATGGTTGGCTGAGATGTTGACTGGCAGAGGGGAGTCATTGGTGGGAGTTTCAGGGGGATACAAAGTGCATGGAGAAGACTTCAGTTAGTCCGTTGATCCATAAGCTGCCAAAGCTTTTGTGCCATGTTCAGAAGGTACCATGAAAGGGTCCAGATCTCTTGCTCCTTTTTCCCTGTCTTATCCACTCCAAAGATAATTCTGGTTCCAGTCCAAGCGCCACAATCACTCCAGAGAGAAAACATAAGGGATAGGCATGGAGCTATGCTCAGCAAAGCTGAGAGATCCCTAGAGGAAGATGACATAGGAAAAAAAGAATAATAAATGTGTTTGAAAGAAGGCCAGAAAGCAAACAAGCAAGGAAACAAGCAAGCAAGTGGAAAGAAGGGGAGAAGAAGGAAGGAAGGAAGGAAGGAAGGAAGGAAGGAAGGAAGGAAGGAAGGAAGGAAGGAAAGAAGGAAAGAAGGAAGGATGAGAGGAAGGGGAAAGAAAGAAGGACAGAAGAAAAGGACGGAGGGAGCAAGGGAGAATGGGAAAAGGAGGGAAGGAGAGACAGAGGGATGGAGGGAATCCAGCATGTCAATTAATCCACATCTGATATGTTCTAATTGAGTGAATTTGTGATGGTCTATCTTGCCCCAGGGGATCATAAGAAGCCTCTAATTAATTTGTAGCTATTGCAACCATCTAGCATCCATTTGCTTGGTTTCAATAATAATAATGATTATGATATCATAAGGCAAGCTGTCAGATAATTGCAAACATACCACCATTGTAACTTCTGTTTGCCTTCTGCTTTGTCAGAGGTTTTATGTTGATGCATTCATTCCTTTTTCCAGTAAATATTAGTGGAACATCTATTTTGGGCCAGGTCTAGGTGTTTGAGATACATAAGTGAACAGACAAAATTACCAGCCTTTGTGGGACTTGCATATAAACCGGAGAGAACCGACAATATATACAATATTCTATCAGATAATGGAAAGTGATAATACATGATATGAAAGCAACTAAATCCATGTACAGGGCTGGAGAATGGTAGGACAGGGGGAAGCATATTTGCTCTCATAGATAAGATCTTTAGGCAGGCATCTCCGAGGAGGTGACTTTTTGAGCAGAGGTTAAAATGAAAGGAATGTCTAACCTCTGTAGCTATCCAGGAAGGAGCGTTCTATCTGAAAGGATCACAAGTACAAAGGCCCTGGGGTGAGAACGGTGTGTTAGAGGGATGTCAGGGGATCAATGTGTTTGGAGAGAAGGAAGCAAATGGGAGAATAGGCAGTGAGGACAGAGAGGTGGATGGGAGCCAGACAATGTAGGACCTTTGAGCAGAGAAAGTTTTTGGAATGTTTTTTTAAAAAGCAGTGAAATAATGTGATCTTTGTTTGAAAGTATGGTTCTGGGTGCTTTGTGAGCAGATGGCAGTGCTGGTGATAAAAGGTGGGAGACTGATTTGAAGGGTGACAGGGTAGCCAGGCTGGGGATGCTGACAACTTGAATAAGACAGCATTCTTAGATGGGGGGAGGGGTGTGTAGTTTGAAGGTACATCTGATAGAATTTGATTTTGGATTCCATGTAAGGAGTGAGAGAAACAGAGTTTATATGTTCTTATGTTGTGGTTGTTATTGTTTTATATGTCCTTATGTTTTAAAAATGTTTGTCTTTGAAGTTCAGGGCTTGGTCTTCATTATTTCATGGGATTTTCTCATCAGAATTTGAGGTAATTCTATCAAAGTATAAAATTTTAATTATCGAGAATTCACATAGTGGCCATTTTATGGACCAAATTCAGTCTAAAAACATGCTATTTTTGACTCACAGTATTTTTAAATCTTTGAGCCAGAATTAAAAAAAAAAATCCAGATAACTGAATTCTTTTGAAGAACAGTAAGATTTGTAATGAAAAACAGGTATCCCTGTATAGGCCATTGTTTGCTGGAGCCCAATAGCATTTGTTGTCTCTTAAGTTATTCATGTTCTCTTTGTTCTTCACTGTTGACCTCTTGAGTTTATTTCCTCACCTCTGTTACCTGAGTGGCCATAAAGGCATTTGCCTCACCTACCTGCTGCCCCCACCATTCTGCTTTAGAAAGAGACATGAGAGACAATCATGAGAGCACTTTCAGTTAAATCAGGGTGGGCCAGGGACCCCAGGATTACTGTATGCAGTCTGTAAACCCATACGCAATCCAAGTACTGTCTGTAAATCCAATTAATAAGACATAATCTGTTTTGTATTAGAAAATATATGTTTTTGGAGGGCTAGAATAATTCCAAATTATAATGAATAAAAGTGCATATTTGAGTCATCCTAAACTTTGTGTGTATTGTCTCAATTAACAGATACTAAAAACTGAAAGTATGAAAGTATGATTGCTTTCAAATGGCTATGTCTTTTTAAAAATTTTTTTTTAATATTTGTATTTATTTCTAGGAGAGAGAGAGAGAGACAGCGTGAGCAGGGAGGGTCAGAGAGAGAGGGAGATACAGACTCTGAAATAGGCTCCAGGCTCTGAGCCAGCAGTCAGCACAGAGCCCGACGCGGGGCTTGAACCCATGAACCACGAGATCATGACCTAAGCGAAAGTCAGATGCTTAACCGACTAAGCCACCCAGGCGCCCCTAAAAATTTTTTTTAACGTTTATTTATTTTGGACAGACAGAGACAGAATGCAAGCAGGGGAGGGGCAGAGAAAGGGAGACACAGAATCTGAAGTAGGCTCCAGGCTCTGAGCTGTCAGCACAGAGCCCGACGCAGGGCTCGAACCCGCGAACCATGAGATCATGACGATCATGAGCCGAAGTCGGACGCTTAACTGACTGAGCCACCCAGGTGCCCCCCCCCCACACACACCTTTTTTTATAATTCCTTAAAGATTAACCCTTAAACTCAGGAACTTGGGAACAGCTATCCTCTGGTCATCCACTGATAACAAAAAGAAATTCAAATAGGAACCCAGCCCCTCCTAGCAGGCTGCCCCGGGCCACTTTCAGTGCTTGCTCCCATATCCAATAGTCAAGAGGATGGAGAGGGTTGATTTATGAGATTTTGACATGCAAATTCTTGGATCTATTTCAGGGATGACAAATTCCTGTTTAGAGATGGATTGAAAGGACTCTCCCCTTGTGAGCATACATTTTAGGGCAAGGCTTCTCAATAGGCACGCTATTGACATTTTCAGCTAGATTATTCTTTGGGTGACTTTGTCATACATTGTAGGATATTTAGTCATTCCCTAGCCTCCACCCACTATTTGCTTATAGTATCCCCCCCTTCTCACTCACATATACACACCCACACATACACTGGTCACCACTATAAAAACATATGTCCAGACATTGCCAAATGTTTCCTGGAGAAGGGCAAACTTATATCTGGTGAAGAATCACTGCTTTGGACAGATACTGCTGCTTTACCATTGATTCAGAGTCCCAGGGAAAGACTTGAACACACAGCAGCTGGCATTGTGCCAACCCAGGAGCTATGCTTGGATACCTGCTCAGAAACTTTTCCTACCCATCTGCAAGAGGTGAGATATTAATGTACAGCCTCTTCCTAGAGACCTATAACTTTCATAATCCAGTACTTTATAAGCATCTCTGCACTTTCTCACTTTATAAAGACACTGATTTCCAATATCTGAAACTGCACAGGTATGTGGCTTTTTGTCTATTTCTGTTAGTTATTTTTTTTAACTTTCCATTGTAGAGTTTCTCACTTTTTCTTTTTTCTTTCCATTTTTATTGCTTTCTGTGGCTCTTTTTGTGTCTTCTTGATCCTTTTTCGGTGTGGCGCCTTTCTCTGCTTGTATCGATATCTGTCTCTCTTCCTGAGACCATTTCATTTTATGGCTTAGCCTTCTGGTGTTGATCTCCCCAATTTCTATCATTCTTTTCATGGCTATTTCTGGGTTCTTCCTTGAGATTTTTTTTCGTGTGGCAGTTTGTCTTTTAGTCTGCCTCTCTCTGTATCTCTCCAGGTCATTTTTTCATGACCCTCCTCCCAACTTTTATAGGATGTTGGTGTGTTTACATAAAGCTTCTATTTGTGATCATCTTTCATTCTATTTATTGACCTCTTTTCCCATTTCTGCCTTTCTTTTGGAAATGGCCCATCTGTACCAAGTTTCTATCAGGATTTCTTTCTCTGGATAGGAAGTTCCTCAGGCATGTAATGGAAACCTTTTACTTCTGTTGGAGGATAAGCCCAAGGGGAGGAAAGAGAATGGACTTTTCAGTTAACTGCTTAGAGGCAATTCTTGGTTTTACTTAATAGGATTGAATTTTTATAAAATATAAATTTAGAATATTGAATCCAACAAAGATTAAATGTTTAACCTTTTTATAAAATTGGGATCATAAAAATAAGTTTTAAATGATTCCACATCATAAGCAATTATCTTACAAATCTAGTAGGTAATTCATTTTTTGAATAAATTCTTTTTCTAATGCTGGGTGAAATAAAATCAATGATTTGTAGAGACAGGGAAGGTGTTTTAGGTGAAGTTTGGGAATAAGAAAGATGAGGAATAGGATTTGGCTATTTGCAAAGTACCTGCCTTTTCCCTCAAGAGTGCCCAAACCAACAATGAGAATGAGGGCCATCTGAGCTTCACAAGGACAGTGAAGACTAGCCAGTCTTCTCATTTCTGTAAGAAAGCGAGAAGTGCAATAACCTTGCAAAACAGATTGGAATCCATCTGGTATAGCCAAATTAATCCTCCTTTAATGATTGTTTATACTGTGTATCCAAAATCAAAACCAGTATCAAGAGTTAATCAATCAAGATGTATTCACTTTGGTTAGCCAAAACAAGAGGGAATTGTAAACTGAGTTTTATAAACATTGGTTTTATAAACATTAAAAACATGCATCTTCATCAGACCTTATATAAATTATTCAACTTGTATCTCTAAGGTTTTTGTTGTTGTTGTTTTTGTTTGTTTAATTGTGGTACAGGGAAAAGTACCAGTTTCTGACACAGCAGGGTTGTGTGAAGAGAGGTTTAAGGCCTCTGAAACCAACAACAAAGCAAAACAAGAAGACCAGATGGAAATTTGGATTTGACGGAGAAAACAAAAACAACTAAACAAGGGAATCAGATGTTTCTCTTCCCTCTAGTTTAGAATAAATTACTTCTGTGCCCTCTATGAACTTCACTGACTTTAAAAATACATTAATACATCAGTAAAAAGTCAACTCTAGGCAACTGATACTTGGAGGGTATTTGGTAATTTACATGGGATATACCTCCCACATACCTCCATGACCTTGAAGCTTCCTAAAATTTTTGGTAATTAACTTGAATAAAGTTCAATTTGGTGAAATTCTGGGCCCAGATAGTCCCCGAGTGTGTACATCCACGGTCATTGTGCCAGGGGTAGGGAGGAGGACATCAATAAGATCTTTGCTCTTACAGGGCTCTTAGCTGATTACTGTCAAATGCTGCTGCCTCAGCTCATAATGTTTCTGCCATAAACAGAACTGACAAAGTGGCGAAAATATGTGAATGGATGCAGTGAGACCCTGCTCTGACCTGAGAAAGCCTTAGAGAGAAAGGTGATATCTGCCAATCTCCTTGTTTTGTTAATCCCACCTGATANTTGCCATGTAGTATTCCATGGTATAGATAAACCACATCTTCTTGATCCATTCGTCTGTTGATGGACACTTAGGCTCTTTCCATGTTTTGGCTATTGTTGAGAGTGCTGCTATGAACATTGGGGTACCTGTGCTCCTATGCACCACCTGATATTTAAAAAAAAAAGATTTTTTAATGTTTATTTATTTTTGAGAGAGAGAGACAGAGTACAAGTTCAGGAGGGTTAGAGAGAGAGGGAGACACAGAATCCAAAACAGGCTCCAGGCTCTGAACTGTGAGCACAGAGCCCGACGTGGAGCTTGAACCCATGAGCCATGAGGATCATTACCTGAGCCCAAGTCAGATGCCCAGCAGACTAAGCCATGTAGGTGCCCCAGACCACCTGGTATTTTTCTAAATCTACTCACAACTAAAGCAACACCACGACTGCTTTGTAGGCCTTCACTCTTCCCTCATTTAAGTGCATTTTCTACACTGCAGTCAACTCTGATAGTGAGTTTTAGTAGGAACACATTGGCTACAACTAGTCCATGGTCCCTCATTGTTTTCAAGATAAAATCTGTGCTCTGATTCATGATATTTTTTTTCCCCTGATACTTCTCTTGAGAGGATGGTGTGCAGTAGTAAGAAATCAAGCACTAGAGCTAGGTTCAAATCCTGTCTTCCCTCCTCGTCTACCTTTGGGCCCTTGAACACATTATATTACCTCTTTGTGGCTCAGTTTCTTCATCTGTGAAATGGGGATGAAGATGTCAACTGCTTCACAGGGTTGCTGTTAATGAAAACTAGTTAGTGTCAGTAAGGTGGTTTGTAGAGAAAGAGTAACCTTTGATAAATGTTAACTATTGTTATTACTCTGCCTCTAGAAACTGATTCCATGCTAACCTTCTCTCATTCTCTCCTGCATTGCTCTGAGTTCCCAGAACCTGCATATACTGTTCCCTTCATTCTCTTCACTTGGCTAACCGCTACTTGACCTTCAGGACTCAGACTTCTGACTCTGCCAGAAATCAATTTTACCACTTTCCTACTCTGCAGAATAGGTGTTAACACCTAAGAGTTAACCTCTGTCATAACATTTTGCACCTTATGTTTACTTGTTTAGTTCTGTTCTTCCTCTCCCAGCACATACACCTTGAGGGCAGAAACTCTGTCTTACTCATTTTTGCAGGTGGAGCCCCTGGCACAGAGCTTGGCTCAGAAGACATGCTTCTTAGGAAACATGCCTCCAGGAATAGCAAACCTAGAGTGAGAATCCACTGAAAGGAGTGACTTAATATAGGTTCTGTTACTGAATATCTGAATGGTAAAAGCATACATGCTTATGAATAGGCAGGTGTTTCTGTGGAATATTGGTGTCTTCCAGATGTTCACAGGTATGTCTGGAATGATGAGTAAGTGGTCAAGCAAGGTAGGGAATCGGAGATAGGTCTCTCCTAAAGAGTTGCACTTTTGATCAGCACAGTCCTAGCTGCAGTGAAGAAGCATGTACAATCTAGAGTTTCCCAAATACTTGTGAGCATGGAACCTACCTTTATTAGTAAACTGGGAAAGCCAAATATAGTGCCCTAGGGAACACAGTTTGGGAAATACAAGTCAGAACTAATACGAACTGCTGTAACCAAAACTACTGTACTTCCTTCTTGGCCCTAGAGCTGCTTCAGGAGGTTGTGAGACCCAGTGAAGCCTCGCTCTGGGTAAAGACTAGTTTCAGCTGGAGCCTGAATGGGCCCTATATATAGCAAGTTGAAGCCATTCACAGATAGAGATTTGCTTTTGCTTTTACAACCTAGCCTTGTATAATATTTCTATTCCCTCCAGAGGTGTTTTCTGAGCAAAGGAGATTGGGAACACTGCCTTTATAAAGAAAGGCAAGAGCCAGAATTTTAGAAGGTTTATGGACATGATATGAGTTTTAAACATTTCTCATCAACTGCTTCAAAATCATCTGAGTCACTTATTAAAAATACTGATTCCAGGGGTGCCTGGGTGGCTGCATCAGTTAAGCGTCCAACTTTTGGTCAGGTCATGATCTCACAGTTTGTGGGTGTGGGCCCTGCGTCGGGCTCTGTGCTGACTGACAGCTAGCTCAGAGCCTGGAGCCTGTTATGGATTCTGTCTCCCACTCTCTCTCTGACCCTCCCCTGTTCACGCTGTCTCTCTATCTCTCTCAGATATAAATAAAACATTTTTAAAAATTAAAAAAAGAATAAAAATACTGATTCCAGAGGCCTCAACTTGGACCTAATGATCAAACAGTCCATGATTGGGGAGACTAATAACCTGTATTTGTACAGAGGTCTACAGCGTTTCTTATGCTCCCTGATGTTTAAGAACTGTGGTTCTGGTTTGACGCTGAGTAGAGGTCACTTTGAAAATGGAATTTTTTTTTCTTAAATAGTTTACTGTCAAGTTGGTTTCCATATAACACCCAGTGCTCATCCCCACAAGTGCCCTTCTCCATGCCCATCACCCCCCTTCCCCGGTCTTCCACCCCCATCAGCCTTCAGTTTGTTCTCAACATTCAAGAGTCTCTCATGGTTTGCCTCCCTCCCTCTCCCCAACTATTTTTCCCCTTCTTCTCCCCCATGGTCCTCTATTACATTCCTCCTAATCTACCTTTATGTACAAACATATAGTATCCGTCCCTCTCTGCCTGACTTATTTTGCTCAGCATAACACCCTCAAGTTCCATCCGTGTTGCTACACATAGCCAGATTTCATTCTTTCTCATTGCCATGTAGTATTCCATTGTATAGATGAACCATATCTTCTTGATCCATTCATCAGCTGGTAGACACTTAGGTTCTTTCCATGTTTTGGCTATTGTTGAGAGTGCTGCTATGAACATTGGGGTACATGTGCCCCTGTGCATCAGCACTCATGTATCCCTTGGGTAAATTCCTAGCAGTGCTACTGCTGGGTCATAGGGAAGTTCTATTAATTTTTTGAGGAACCTCCCTACTGTTTTCCAGAGGGGCTGTACCAGTTTACATTCCCACCAACAGTGTAGGAGGGTGCCCATTTCTCCACATCCTCACCAGCATCTAAAATGGAATTTTTTTTAATGTTTATTTATTTTTGAGACAGAGAGAAACAGAGCATGGGCAAGTGGAGGAGGAACAGAGAGAGAGAGGAGACAGACATTCTGAAGCGGGCTCTGCATTGACAGCAGAAAGCCCAGTGTGAGGCTTGAACCCACTAACTGAACTATGAGGTCATGACCTGAGTTGAAATCAGACGCTCAACTGACTGAGCCACTCAGAGGCCCAGAAAATGGAAAATTTTTAATAGGTCCTCGATTTACAATGTCACTTCTGTAAGTCATAAATTATTACATATGGCATCATCATTATGGTTCTTATTTCCTACATATATTTTTTAAATTTGCATGTTAAAAGTTGTAAGGATTTAGGCATTTCATTTTGTGAGAAGAAAACTTATTAGACTAGTCACTTAGGTCTCTAAGCACCCCATACCATCTGTGAAACAGGAGTGGTGCCAGCTGACCTTCCTCTGCAGGTGGGGTTGAGAGATTCCAGTAAGAAAGAAAAGCAAGTATGAAGTGTAAAGTGCTATGATAAAGTATTATGATGCCTGTATGCAAAGTTGGTGGGATGGTAGTCTTGTTACACATAATAATATTTTTCTTTTTCATTTTTTTAATGTTTATTTTTGAGACAGAGAGAGTGGAGAGCAGGGGAGGGCCACAGAGAGAGGGAGACACAGAATCCAAAGCAGGCTCCAGGCTCTGAGCTGTCAGCACAGAGCCTGACATGGGGCTCTAACTCATGAACCATGAGGTCATGATCTGAACCAAAGATGGATGCTTAACAGATTAAGCCACTCAGGTGCCCCAATATTTTTCTAACTAACCGAGTTTAGTTTATTGTTCTCTAGGATTTACATCTTGATAACTGAGAGTTTAGAACAAACAATAATTTCAGATTTATTAAAAAATGAACATGGTTATCCAAAGATAGGGAAACCTCTGGGATTGTACAGAATAGGATTTTTATAAAGCATTCACTTTGAATCTAACAGGAGTTAAATGTTAGGATCACTATTCTAAACACTTCTAAATGACTTCACATTATAAGCAAATGCTCTGAAATGAATAGGAAATTGATTTACGAAATGAATCCTTTTCCTGGTGGCAGTGGGGGTAAGATTATCAATCATGGCATGTCTAAGAACTCTATGTCACTTTTACATAGCACGTTAAAATAAATGGGGGAAATTCACAAACCCTAATGTCAAGTTTAACTTTACCTTTCTTATACTTTTAAGAAAAGTCCCCTTTTTCCTATAAATGTAAACTTTTATTTTTAGTGGAGGCAAATTTGTTAAGTTCATTGAAAAAGGTCAGGAGACAAAATAAATTTGACAGAAAATAGTAAAGTCAAAGTTTTATTCATGCACAGTGGTTAAGAACGGAGATATTGAGATAAATTATTTTAAGTGAGAACTGTCCTTTTAATAGGCCTCACTCTTCAGTCTTGTCTCATTTTTCATTTTCACGAGGATTTTAAGTATTCTTTTCATTATATAAAACATGCCGTATTTGCCCTTTTCATGAAAATGGATCTGATATTCTCCTTTGACAGCCATTCATGTGAAAAGAACAGGTCCTATTTCCGTCCATCGCCTACATGTACATATTCATAGAAATCGTAGATTTTTCTAAAATATACCTTATGCTATAGAGTGTCTAATCCTAGAAATTCAAAGCATTTTGGTCAATAACTGTATCATATTACCTTTCTCTATGTCAAGGGACACATGTGGTCAGGGGTTCTAAATCCCAATCTAACTCAATCTTAATTATGTGATTTCCATTTTCTACACAGAGGAACAGAAATACAGGCAATAAAACCACCAGCCCCAGGGGGAATTAACCCCAAATTAATCTTGAAGACTTTCTGTATCTCTCTAGTTACATGTCTAATTATTGCTACTTTTAATTCAAAATGAAATTTGTTCTATTTTTTGGGAGATGGATAAATAGACCTAATCATTCTTCTGCTCTTTTATATATAAGCATAAAATAAAGAGAGAGAAAGAGAGAGAGAGAAGTTTTACTCTGATGGTGGTATTTTAATATTGGGTTGATCACTTCATTGGCCTAAATTTAAAACTTTCCAGGAGGAAACATTAATCATCATCACTGTTGTTTATCTTAAAATTTTTTTCCTCTTGAAATATGAAAAGTATTGCAAAGTTTGTACATAGTAGTCCTTTCATGTTGAAGGACAGTTGTACTCAGCACCAGTACCGCTAACTGCTTTAGGACAGGTAAGAAAAATATAATTATACAGTTACTGAATTCAGACATCAGTAGATGGTTTATACCGTATTCAGTAAGATATTCTCCTAAATCCAACAAAATTCTAAAGCACCAAATTGTTTTCCTAGTTTAAAGTAACACCATAACTAATTGATTATTTTAAATATCATATGATCTTCTTCTGGTGTCTTTTCTGAAACAAGAAAAATTCCAAAAGCAAAGTGTAGTTATGTCAGACACTACACAATGGCGGCAGGCAGTAGTGTGGCTCCTGGGGGTTGAGGGGAGAGGGCATGGTAAGGTGTGCTTTCTCCTTATCTCTGGCCCTGTGACCTGGATGAATCGTAGGTAAACACAAGGAGAAGATCAAAAGAGCAACAAAGGTGGAAAAGGCACAGGACTGCATGGAAACCAGGACTTAAACTACTTTGTCATTATTTTGTTGTCATTGTTTGGATTTGTTTTTTAAAGGAAGTTACAACAAGGAACAGATAAGGACATATAAATTGGCAGCAGCTTGTGGTTTATGATAATGACAGTCCCGAAGGGACTTGGCTTTCTTGGTGACATTGAAGTAAATTGCACTACTCAAGATGTATACTAAGAAGGATAGATAATGAGATGTACAGAGAAGGCATGATTGCTGTTTTTATGGTATTGATGATGATCAAAATGAATGGAAGAGAAAAGGGGACCAGGTGGAGTTACTTGGGTTAACTTTAATGTATATTATGAATGGAAAAGTTTCTATTTCTTTTAAAGGGATCAACATATAAAAATGTCTTAAACAATTACTGGCCACTATTTCAATTTTTTTTTTTTTTAAACCTCTAGTACCTTTGATTTATTCTAAATTCCCTATTTCTCGTTGAGTAAGATCACCTATGTTTACTTGTGTTACAAATAACTTTTGTTTGTTTTACACGAGGGAAGAGAAAGAGAGTGCTATAGCTTCTCCATCCAGAAACAGACACAGCTCTCACATAAAATCCTGTCGTCAGAAGATGTCATATAATATAGGGAATGTTTTACATTAAAAAAATGGGACCTTTCTGGCTTGACACATATCCTATTCTGAATGCTCTGCTTTTAACCAAAACTGCTAAAAAGCATGTGTGTGTGTGTGTGTGTGTGTGTGTGTGTATGTGTATGTGTGTGTGTATGTGCATGCACAGAGGCATAGCCAGCAGAAAGCTCTCACATCTGCAGGACCTATTTCTATTTTTTACAGTGCCCTTAAGATGCCTTGTGGTCCTCAGTTCCTTAGGCAAATCTTTGTTATCGTGGTATATGGTAGCCACATAGTATCTGACTACTATTGCTACCTTCTTAATTCTGTACCATTCACACCGATTAGAAGGCAGAATAAAACGGATGATTTCTGGTCATTTTAGAATAAGGATGAAGCAGGGATGAGTATCGTTCTGTTAGAGTTACTTTACTTCTAAAGGGAGAAAGGGTTGGTGGCCTCTACCTTCCTTACAAAGAAAAGTGACCTGACATCTCCCCTTTTCCTCTTCTCTTCTGTATTTTCTCTCTCCCTGGTCCCATTGAGAGGAGATTCACTCCTAACAGAGTGTGTCATTTTAAGTTGACTTTCTCAGAGCTGAGCTAAGAGCCATTGCCAAGGCCAGTGGGCGTAAATTCAGTCCGCCTGACGGGAGATGACAGGCTGCGCAATTTATGACTTATTTGAGTTCTCATACATCACCCTCTGTGTCGCTCGCTTATGATGGTCCTGCCAAAAGATAAAGAAGTGTAGGACGCTTGGTACGGGCCGTGGTGACAGGCCAGGGACAAATGTCTCTGTTGGGTAAATTGATTTGAATGGCTCTAGTGAAATATCAGGTTAGGTTGAAAATATGATTGGGTTTAATGATCCCACTGACTTCATAGACTGTCGAGATTCCAAATCCCGGACAAGTTAATTAAGGTACTCTATGAAGGGGGTGTGTGTGGTTATTTGTAAATGCATATAATTATTAATGTCAGTAAATACCACTATGTAAAAATCCAGACCAGTTCTGATATATTGAATCTTCAGGGAGTACAAGAAATATTACTTCTAATTTATAAAGTATTTATCTGGGAAAAACTATTGAGAATATTTTTTCTTTCCCCATACCCCACAGTTAACAGAGACCTAAAGGCATAAAAATATGTAATGAAAGGACAGAGAACAGATAAACAGTTTATTCTCTGCTGGTAAAATTTAGTAGACTTAAGCTTTATAATAATAGTGGAGGGAGGGTTTTTGCTGTGCGTGAAAGCAGTGTTAGGCCACTAAACCGAAGAGAAAATACGTGGATTCCTTTTTAACTTATGAAGAAAAATATCATTACCTAATCTTTTGAGTGTGGCTATTCCATTAAAAATAATAGATTCTCTTTGTAGGGCCAACATTTCTAGCAGATTTCTGTTTCTCCATTTAAAGTTGCCTCTAAATTTCTGAGTTTTACTTCCCACAATGGGTATGCTTTCTTTACTGCTCTTATCCCTGGGTAATTAGTGTGGACTGCCTATAGTTTCATTTTATTTTGGGGCAGGAGTGACTGATTTTATCTTCCAGAAGTGTTACAAAACACACTTTACATGTTTCCTTTGCATCAAGGAGTCCCATGGATATCAAAGTGAATGCCAGGGAGAAGTTCCCGCTGGTCTTTCTTGATCCACGGAGCCACAGGCGAGCGGGATCCCTGGCCTCCCACTCCCCTGTTCTGTCTTGATCTCTGGGCAAATCCTCCTCTTTTATTCGGGATAAGGTGTGATTTTTTCGTTGCGGCGAGTGACGGAGGGCCCTGGAAGGTTGCTTCTAATGCATGCGAGGCGGATGGTGAATCAGGCTCAGGGGAGAATGAAACCTATTGTTGCATGTGTTCCACTTTTAGAACAACAAAACGCAGCATCAGCATTTGGGAGCCTTGTGTTCATTTGTCACCACAGTACATGGTGACAGCGCCAAAACCCACCTCCGCATTCTGAGGAGAGGCCGCCGCTTAATTGCAAAACTTGACAGCATCTCCATGGAATATGGCGGTGCCTCTGTCATAGAGCCCGTCCTTAGGCAAGGCAGGCCTTGTATTCTCCTGCCCTTTCATCAGCTTCAAGGCACTGCAAGGACCTGCCTACTGAGCACAGTGTTTGCCCAAGTTGGGACCCATAGCTGTTTTGGCACCTTATGGTTCCATGAGTTTCCAAACAGCATTTTACAACACTGTTTCCATTCAGTACGTTTATTGTTTTCTTTCTTTATCTCCCACTTTTCTTTATAAAGGTCATCAAGAATCAGAAAGATTGAGAAATTTTCCAAGGTCACATAGCTTGTGAGGGGCAGGGCAGTGTTGGACCCGGATGGGCCTGTGTCTAAACACATATTCTGCACCACACCGTTTGCCCGCTGCTGTGTAGGAAATAGACCTCTGTCTGTTGGTCCTCACTCCAGGGTCTCATCTTGGCATTCCTGGTCTTAGTTCTCTCTGACCTTCACCAGTCCTGCACTCATCCAGGCTCCCTTCTGTGATGACTTTCCTATGGTTTCTCATAGCCTGTTTTTTGTTCTTCAGGCCTTAAACAGATGTCACTCTCAGGAAGTGTTCTGTTAATCTCAAGTCGCCTTCCCCAGTTACCCCTCTGTCTCATCGCCCCAAAGCTTTCCTTTACTGCAGTGATCGCACTTTGCGTTATTTGGCCCACCTCATCTATCCCTGCCCCTGTGTAAACTCCATGACAATAAGAATACCACCTAACTAGTTCACCCCCAGATGCATCAGTGTCTTGCATTTAGTAAGCCCCAGTAATTGTTTCATAAATGAGTACAAAGCTGGATGAATAATTGTTCCCAGAGAGATACAAATATAAAATAATTCCAACCTTGGGAAAATTTGTTCAATATTGTAACAAAGATTTGAGCAGAATATTGTATCTCACAATATAACATGGGTGTATCTCACAATAATATAATTATATAATTATATTATTAAAATATATTGTATTATTATAATATTATTATAATAAAATATAATTTGTGTATCTCACAAATAAACATGGGTGAAGAAGGATGAAAGGATGTTAGGGAGATCTCAGACTGTCCTAGAGGAGGGAATGTGTGAACTGAGTCTGGTGGAAAGGTAGGATTTCAATATACAAAGATCGTGGGAAAAGCATTCCTGGAAGAGTAAACACAAACAAGCACACAAAAGTAGAAATGTGTGGGCTACGTGTTGATATAACAGTAGGGGGACCAGAGTTCAAATTCTGACTTTTTCTCTCAATAGCTGTAGATTTTGGGCCATATGTTTAATCAACATTTTTGAGAGCCTTCTAAATCCAGACACTTTACCATCAGCTTTCCCCCTTCAATCTCAGTTTCCTTGGCTATTAAGTGAGGATTATAATTTGTGGTTTAGAGTTTTTTTATAAAATAATGCAGGTCAAAGAACCTCGTGTTTAGCAGGTACTTTCATCCATGGAGATTGTAACTGATTTTAGATGACCTGCTAACTCTGGGAAAGGTTATTTAAAGTCAAGGAAGAGATCAATTGTAATGCCATAATTAGAACAGATACATTTGCAGGAAACAGATTCTATACTATGAATAAATAGAGTTTGTTCCTGAAGTGCTGGGCTTAGGGTTAGAGGAGATAAGTTCTGGTCCCATTATAACCTTGGATTCTGGAAAACTTCAAAACATCATTCAATTCTTTAGTGTCTCAGTATCCTTGTTCTTGAAATTGCTGTTATCATAAAAAGACCCGGATGTGAACTTAACCTCTTTCCTGAGGAAATCTAAGATCACTTCTCTCTAGAACATTAAGCTTACGCAGAAAGGGCCACCTGAAGTGCATAATGGAAGTAATGTGAAAAGAGGAGCGAGCCCTTCAATCATTTTCACAGCACAGAGGTGCTCCTGCCACTCATAATTTTAATACAGAGACTTATATAAATTAAGTAATAATTCGGGGTTAGCCAGATCTCCTAATGTTCTGAGGTTTGTCATGGTGAATTGTGGTGTCACTTAGCAAGTGCGTACTTAAAGAGAAGAATGGGAAGGGAAAGAACTTTAGCAGAATAGCAAGTGACTAGAAAATGTTAAATGTAGGCCTGAAGGGAGAGCAAAAGGAAGCTTGTAGGCAAAAAAGAAAATGGAGAAACCTATCAGCATAGCAAGAGGAAACCAAGGAGAAGGGAATCCTAGCACCAGGGAAGAGAGCCTTTTCATTTCTCTACCTAAACATTTCACTCTTCTTTTTTTTATTAAAAATTTTTAAATGTTTATCTATTTTTGAGAGAGAGACAGAGTGCAAGCAGGAGAGGGGCAGAGAGAGAGAGGGACAAGAAACAGGCTCCAAGCTGTCAGCAGAGAGCTCAACGTCGGGCTCGAACTCTTGAACTGTGAGATCATGACCTGACCTTAAGTCAGAGGTTAACCGACCGAGCCACCCAGGGACCCCAACATTCCACTCTTCTTAGTGGTGTGGCTGCCTCTTTGAAAGGAAAGAGATTGCTTTGGGGCCTGTCCATCTTCAAAATAAACCGACAATTCCCTGAATTTTATTCCATGGGATCCCTAATTGATGGCTTCTTTTCCGTTAAGCCGCAAACAAGGTAAGCCAGCTTGAGCCAGGTTCTTGAGGAGGTCATTTGGGAAGGGGGTGAAAACACAGAAATTCCAGAGTCTGATCCCATCTGTAATAGTTCTTATTGGGTGGGTACCTAACACGTGGTTTTCCTATGAGCCCCATTTTAGAGATGAGAAAACCAAGGCTAAGACTAGTTAAGTAATTTACCTAGCTTCAAAAGCTCATGAGTGGTGGAACCAGATTTGAATTTCATTCTGTTTAACTCCAAAGTTCATATTGTATTTTTAAAATTTTTTTGGTAAAAAATAGTGTGTGTCCATAATAAGTAGGATGAGATTATGGGTTAAGTTTGAAATATAAGATTATCTTTGGAGAAAGTATTCTTTTCTTTCTTTCTCTTCTTAATGTTGGCTAGAAAATTAGAAGAGGAAAGATATGGTAAGTGTGCCTTTTGTTGAGAATAACTAAAATTGCTCACTTTAACAATAAAGTTCTACCATCTGGGATATTGCAAATTCTCCTAAATTGGTATGGTCTGTCCTGCTGTCTTGGAAAGGGAGCAACTAGTGCAGGGGAACGGATTCAAAATGCAGCAAAGGGATTTTTTTTGGTAAGATTTTGCTTAATTATCACTGCAGTGGAATGGCTGGCCAAAGTCAGAAATCTTTTATTTCCGCTCAGTGAGCAGCCCAATAAAGCTTCAGAAGGTACAGCACAAACAAATGACATTTCATTTTTCTTTCCACCTCTTAAAAAAAAGTTAATCAGGAATTCATGTTTTAGAATAATCCTGTGTTAAATCAAGCGACCAGACAATGAAATAGGAATTAAAGAAAATGAAATGGTGGGAATTATCATAAAAATATGAAATTTTGCCAGAAGGCCTACTGAGTGAATTGGTTAATAAGTACCTACAATTTATTGCCTTCTGGCTTCTCTCGTCACTGTCATCTTTGTGGTTCTTCATTTTGTGCCATCACAAGTTACCTATAATCCCTGAGAAATATCCATCTTAAATACTGGGAATGGCCAGTAGATTTGAAAGCAAAGCAAGATGGCGGCATGAGCCAGGAAGTGGGGAATGGGGTGGGTGGATTAATATGGGTTAGGATCAAGGATTTTTTTTTTTTTTTTGGTTACTGTTTTTTTAAGTTCATTTATTTGTTTTGAGAGAGAAAGGAAGCAGGGGTAAGGCAGAGAGAGAGAAGGAGAGAGAGAATCCCAAGCAGGCTCTACACTGTCATCACAGAGCCCCATGAGGGGCTTAATCTCACGAAGCTTAAGGTCATGACCTGAGTGGAAATCCAGAGTCAGACACTTAACTGACTGAGCCACCCAGGTGCCCAAGGATCGAGGATTTTATTAGGTGACGGCTGACCTGAGTGAAGCCAGTTTGTGCTGTGACCCTCCAACCTATTCAGCCTGGCAAGGAAGTGTGCTGGAAGAGTAGCTGAATGGATTTGAAATTAAATTATACACATAGGCAGTTTTCTCAGATCTTTTATTTCTGAGGACTTCAAGGTCATGGAGGTAGGGCCACAGACTTAGTGAGGTTCATTTGGCTGGTTGCCTCTTGGGTCCTGTGGTCTGGGACCGGCCCCGCTGTGTTGGTCTTGGGCAAGCTGATGTCCTCTGGGCTCTGGCAGGCCGTGGGTGGCCACGTTCCCACAGACACATGCTCTGCTTCTTTGTGAACCTGAACTGCCTGCCTCACTTGCCAGATTCCAGTTCCATAAAGTGGCAGTGACAACAAGGGCCTTCTCTGTTTCTGCACAGCACAACACTGTGGTTGAGAGACCTTCGTTCTCATTGAAATAAATTGAATGCTACCAGGTAAAGGCTCTTTTCTGAACATAGCATGGCTGCAAGATTTCTCACCCTTAGCACTATCGACATTTTAGATTGGATCATTTTTTGTTGTGGGGTGGTTGTTTGCATTGTGGGATGCTCCCCAATGGATGCACCTTCCCCCAGTCGTGACGATGGAAGCTGTCTCTCAGCATTAACAAATGTCCCCTAAGGGAGGTGGGCAAAGTTGTTTCTTGGCTGGAGAATTAGATTTTTGTGCCCTCTGAAATAAGATCATTGTTTTTGTTTCATTTTGTTTTTCCTTCCTTCTAGTTATACTCAACAAAGCTGGGCCTTCTTTTAAGATGGACTTCCAACATGAATCTCTGATTCTTCTTGAGAAAACATATTGCATTTTAACCTTTCAGTGGCTTGCTGTCCTCAAATGTCAAATAGGAAGATGATGAAGACAGTGGTTTATGCACATACTTTTGAGCCAAACTGAGTTTGAGTTAAGGATTTGCTACCAACTACCTACATGACCTTGGCTAAGTGATGTTACAGGATCTAGGTCTCCCTTTATGTGTAACATGAGAGGAATAACAATTGTACCCTTCACCCTGTTGTGGTAGAGTTGAAATGAGATAAATTAGTGACAGCACTAATGGCTGTCATTATCACTGTTGCTGATAATATTTTTGAAGAATTAGTTATCTTATTATTAAGCCAATGTTTATTTTTTCTCTAGCAAACACTTCCCACGTTTTGTATCTCAGAAACTAGATTCCCAAGTGCATACACACATGCACACAGAGACATAGACACACGCAAGGTGATTAGGTGTCTAGTTTCATACACCTTGGGAAAAATCCAGGACATTCTGATTAGCCCCTCTAGCTTTTTCTACATCTCCTCTCACTGTTCCTGTTTCCTCCCATTCTTTCCTTCTGGAGCCACCATCGGATGAAGCACAAATCATCTCCTTGATTTGCAGCCCATGCACCAATGAGAAAAATCCTATAGTGGCTTTTGATTTTATGCTTCATTGCTTAGGCTTCCTCATAAACACCATGGCATCTTAAAAATCAAAAACAGCAGCTTTCTTTTGGCCAGAACTTTATCAAATCTGTGTCTGTAATGGCACAGACTTCTAGAAAATGAGAAAATCCATTTTTGTGTGGTTGTTTGCTGCAGGAGCAAAGTGACCTTGAGGGAACACCAGCTCCCCGTTCGCTTTTCATGGCATTGCCCACATCCCTCCTCCTTCACCTCCTCCTGCTCCCCATTCAGTTCCTCAACAACTGGCAATCACTCTGCCCTCCCGCTCCAAATTTATGACTGAGAACAGGTCATAAACAGAGAAGGCCAACCCTAATCCCAGGCACTGCACCTTCCTGTTTGCCGGAGGTACGACAGCTTGATGGGACTGTAAAGAATAAGGCTGCACCCCCACTTACCCCATGAATCATGCCCCAGAAAAATGACTAGCAAGGGGGGGACTGTGGGGACTGCAGGTGACTCAGAGCCCTGAGGCAGGGCTTCCCCTAAACCAACCAGAGCAAAGGGTCCCTGTCGGTGTTCTCTCTGTGGTGGCCTGACACATCAAAGCGATCTCACAACTAAGAAGACCTCGCAAGCTCACAGATCCATAGGGAGCAGGCTGTTTTAGTGATCCACATAAAATGGTAGAGGCAACCCCAGCTTACTGATACTCAGAAAATTACAAAGGTGCCACATGGAATGACACACCTGTTGGAAACACTTGGAAAGTCGGAACACACCTTTTATAGATGTCCTCTACCTCCTCTAGTTGCCTCTTAATATATATCATTGTCTGGTGTTTCTCATACTTGAGACTGCATGGAGAGCACCAGGAAGCTCTTGTTTACTTTCTGATTCTGTTAGTCTGGGTGGGGTCTGAGAATCTGCATTCTTTGGTGAACTCCCAGATGATACTGATGCTGCTCGTCCTTCAACCACATTTTGAGCAGTGACGTTCTAGAGTGTTTCAGAGCTTTCTTTCCCTCCCCCTTCCATTCCCCACCCCAGAACTGTTTCTTTTGGAGTGGCACTTGTCAGCTTTTGCAAGACAGTAATAATCTCCCCAGTTGGTTTTGGGCAAAACTAACTTTTCTATGTCCCTGAAATATCAGAACTCTGAGAACTCAAACCATATCATTATTGTTGAGTATAGTCTATTTCTCCTATTATGATGAATTTTTTTTTTTAATTTTTATTTCTAGGAGAGAGAGAGACAGCGTGAGCAGGGGAGGGTCAGAGAGAGAGGGAGTCACAGACTGAAACAGGCTCCAGGCTCTGAGCTGGCAGTCAGCACAGAGCCCGACGCGGGGCTCGAACCCACGAACCGCGAGATCATGACCCAAGCGAAAGCCGGACGCTTAACCGACTAAGCCACCCAGGCACCCCTATGATGAATTTTTTTAAGTTTATTTATTTATTTCGAGAGAGAGAGGCTGAGAGAGAATCTCAAGCAGGCTCTGCACTGTCAGCATAGAGCCCGACACAGGGCTTGATCTCATAAACTGTGAGATCATGACCTGAGCTGAAATCAAGAGTCGGACACTTAACTGACTGAGCCATCCAAACACACCCCCTAATATGATTAACAAAGAAATTCTCCTGATACATGGCCTTCCAGGTTATTCTGCGATCACTGGTGTAATGGCAGAGTCTCAGCCCAGCACTGCAGAGAACAGCTAGGTCTTTCACCATTTAGCTCCAAGCAGAACAGGACACCTGTGGTATCGGTCAACCCTTGCTTCTACCTGTTCACCTAGGTTTAGGCAACCAAGTGACACAAAACCTATATAGCACCTTTCTGCATTTCTGGAATTTCCTTTCTAGATCTGACAACAGCAGCTGTAGTCTTGAGTTTGAGATACACAACTGGGGTCCATTATCATGGTCCTTACGAAAGAACACTGAGTGGAAGAAGCAAGGGACAGGGAGAGCCCAACGATTTGCACATGTGCATGAAGATCGAAAGGGATCTTTTTCTTCCATGAGAGAAACCCATAAGCTAACATGAGCAAAGAGTGAGTGTGTTTGTGGCTCAGGGATTGGACCTTAGGCCATGATCCTAGACAGCAAATGTTCCCTTCATCTGTTTGCCCAGATGACATGTGCTATAGACCTCACATGACTTCAGCTCCTCTGCCAGACTCCTCCCTACATACTTCTTTCAATGATTCATGACTTAAATCTCCTGAGACCCAGGGCTTTATGGCAGAACAAACACAGGATTTGAATCAGACAACCTGGGCTCAACTGTCAATAGTTAATTACATGATTTGGCTCTAGCTCTTAACTTAAGCCTAAATGTCCTCTTCCCCAAAAGCCTGAAAGTAGGTACTTACCCAGGTATTTTTGAAGATTCTGTGAGATAAAATAAAATAGAAGGGCCTTGCATAATATCTGACACAATAGCCATGCAGTACACTTTAATGCTGTAATATCTTGAAGCAATTTGTGTATACTACATTTGACAGAAATAAGCAAGCTATGGTGGTGACTACCTACATGGGCCGTGGAATCAGCCTGTCTAGGTCTGACAGGCCTAGACCCTAGCCTAGCTCTGTCTTTATGGTGTGACCATTGATAGGTTTACTTCAATCTTGAGGCCTCAGTTTTCTGGATTTTGATGATTGCCTGAGTTACTACATGTGAAACACTTAGAAGAGTTTCTGACACATAACAAGTGTTCCTAATATTATGATATGAGATTTGTTTTAAGGAGATGTACTCAGAGAGTAGCCAGAAAAAAAAAAAAAAAAAAAAGGAAAAGAAACCCCAANAAAAATTAATTTGGCATGGATCATAAACCTAAATGCAATAGCTAAAATTATAAAGGCTCTAGGAGAAAATATACGAAAGTATTTTTGCAGTCTTGAGGTAGGCGATGATTTCTGGAGAAAATGCAAAAGGAGTAAGCAAATAAGAAAATATCAGTAGATCGGACTTAATCAAAATTAAGATTTTCCACTATTCAAAAGATTGCCTTATGAAAGTTAAAGGGTCACTTACAGATGGAGAGAAAATATATTGAAGACACATATCTAAAAAGGACCCACATTCAGAATCTATAGAGATCTCCTACAAATCAATAATGAAAAGACAATTAAAAAAATGGATGCCTCAGTTGGTTAAGTGTCTGACTCACCTCAGGTCACGTCTTACAGTCTTATGAATTCGAGCCTCACATCAGGCTCTGTGCTGACAGCTTAGAGCCTGTAGCCTGTTTCAGATTCTGTGTTTCCTTCTCTCTGCCCTTCCTTCCTTCTCTCTCCCTCTCTCTCTCAAGAAAAAAAAAAACACATTTAAAAAATAAAAATGGGCAAAAGAATTGAATAGGCATTCCATAATATGCAGAATGGACAACAGACCCTATGAAAAGATCTCTACATCTTTAGTAATCAGGAAACTATATGTTAAAATCACACTGAGATGTAATTCAATACTCACAAAAATGGTTAAAATCAAAAGACAGCACCAATGTTGGTAAACATTGGAACTACTGGCGTTTTCATGCATCACAGATGGGAATGTAGAATGGTATGACCACACTGGAAAATTGTTTGGCAGTTTCTAAGATAGCTAAACATAAATCTTAAGTAGGATCCAGCAAATTCACTTTTAGACATTTATCCAAGAACAATGAAGGCACATAAACACAACAAATATTTATGTAAAAACATTTATATAGTAGCTTTGCAATAGCCTCAGACTGGAAGCAGGACAAGTGCCTATCCACAAGAGAGTAGATGAATAAAACATGGCATATTCATATGATAACATACCACTACTAATAAAAATGCACTAAGGGGCACCTGGGTGGCTCAGTCGGCTGAGCATCTGATTTCAGCTCAGGTCATGATCTCAAGGTTTGTGGGTTTGTGCCCAGCATCGGGCTCTGTGCTGACAACTCAGAGCCTAGAGCCCCCTTCAGAGTCTGTGTCTCCCTCTCTCTCTCTCTCCCCCCCTTCCCCACTAGCACTCTGTCTCTCTCTCAAGAATAAATAAACACTAAATTTTTTTAAAGTGTAAACTGTGGATAAATGCAGCATTATGTATAGATCTCAAAAACAGTATAGTGTATGGGAGAAAAAAGACACAAAAGAGTACATATTATATAATTTAATTTATATAAAGTTCAATAACAGGCAAACCAAATCTGTATTATGAATCAGAACATTGATTGCCTGTGAGAGGTGAATGTTGACAAGAAGGGACATAAAAGAGCTTTTTGGGGGTTGTGGAAATGTTCTATCTCTATCTCCTGATGGAAGTATTGGTTTCATGGACATATTGATTTGCTTAAACACATCCAATTGTAGACTTAAAATCATTTATTTCACTTTATGTAACTGTACCACAACTATATCTAGATTGGTAGGTAGGCAGATAGATATGAATTCTTGATTTGAGTAGGGTTTCTTTGAACCCAAATTATTTTCTCCATCAGAATTTCTGCTCTGCATTTGGCCATCATCTGGAGACTAGAGAAACAGGAATATCATAACAATAAAAAAACCACTTCATTAATTAATTATGCATATCTCTCTAATGCCTGTACCTTGCCCTCCAGATAAATTATTCCATTGTGAAGCCTCTCCAGGGGGTATCTCTTACAAGTGCCCTTTATTTCTGGGCTTCTGCACTTTAGCTTTACTATCCCTGTGTTTTCCCTGGGTTATCTCCTGTAGAATAGAAATCATAGCCCTTTCCATTTGAGTTGGGCTCTTCATTCGGATTTTCCCAAGCACATTATAAACTCCAATTCATTTACATTATCATAAATGGTAATGTCCTGTGAAAAAGAGAGGTGATGGCACCAATTAAACTAATCTTCTTGTAGTCACACATCAAATCAATGTCAGTTCAAACACTTGAACCAAGAATTGATGCATCCTCATTTGTCTGCCAGACTGATGGCAGTACAGTGGTTAAAATGAAGGCAGAACCCCAGTGCACGTGTAGAAGACATCCCATGCTGTACTTGGCACATGGAACTACTACTAGGAGCATCTAGAAGAAAAGAGAAGAAACAGACCTGGATTGGACAAGGGCCTAATAGGCAATATGAACCACTTATCTTGAAACACCCAGGAAGATATGTACAGAAGAACATCCATGCATCCATTCACAGAGTTTCAAGGCTGGGTTGTAGCAGAATCACTTTATTGCTGACTTAATTGAAACCCAGATCACTGAAGTCACATACCCAAGGCCACATAGCTTATTGTTTCCAAGAGCCGTTGACTGCCAACCCTGACACACTGCCACTTCAGACATCATGTGTTCCAGATCACATGAGAGATTTCCTTATTCCCTCAACTCTCTTGTGTTTACAAAACAGAAACATGTAAATACTTTGTTTCATTTGGGCCTGGGGTATTAAATAAATAATATAAACATTGCCTCCCACTGCAGGGAGTCTAAGAATAACTGACAGTTGTAGGGTAAATGTCCCATGCCAGGCACTCTTCTGAATGTTTGACATGATTAACTCATTTAATTCTCAATATCCTACTGCAGTTCTCTGCCATTGGTGGTACTGTTGATAATCCCCATTCTACAGTTGTGAAGGCAGAAGCATGGGGAAGTTAAATGGCCTGCCACAAATGCAGTGTTCAAATGGCAGAGCTGGAATGGGAGTGCAGATTGCTGGTTCTAGCAGCCACACCTCTGACCTGCTTCCTCTCTGCAGGACAGGAGATAGAGAAGATTTGTTTCTTTTAGAAAAAGAGCTAAAATCTCAATGAAGCAAACCTATGAGTGACTCATGAATGTGTATAATAACTGCTGATATTAAATGAACAGTTGTCGCCGTGTTCGGTGGTTTATTACATTTGAATTTTCCAAACTGAACGAGAAAGTGTTATCATCCCCTTGTTACACACAAAGAAACTGAGGTGTGTGATGTTAAAGGAGCATGTCCATGGCCACACCGTTGGGAAGAGTATGACCTGAACAGCCTGGCTCCAGGGTCTGCTTCCCCTGAACGTTGTAATAAAATGGCATTTGTTCAATCAGCTGTAATTGATGAGCTACTAAACAGAGTCTGCACTAAACAAAATTTCATCAGAGAAACATTTATGCTTAGCTATTTCCGAGCAGCAAAATCTCTCTGATTTGATACAGACTGCCTTCATTTTTATGGAGTTGGCATCAAACCAACTGTAGAAAGAACTGGCTTTTCTCCCAGGTCTTCCTGGTCAGTGTGACCTGGCATATTTCTTGGCTTAAACCACTAAATCCCAAAGAAGGAGCAGAGTTGGGAGGAATGGCAGTGTCCTCCTCAGGGAGACGTCAGTTTCTTTCTTTTTTTTTTTAAATTTTTAAATTTTTAATTTTTTTTTATTTCTGAGAGAGAGAGAGAGAGACAGCATGAGCAGGGGAGGGTCAGAGAGAGAGGGAGATACAGACTCTGAAACAGGCTCCAGGCTCTGAGCTAGCTGTCAGCACAGAGCCTGACCTGGGGCTCAAACCCATGAACCGTGAGATCATGACCTGAGCCGAAGTCGGACGCTTAACCAACTGAGCCACCCAGGCACCCCTGGGAGATGTCAGTTTCTGAAAGAGGGGAGGGGAATGCTTGTTCCAAAACTAAAGCTGTCCTAGAGGGCTGGTTTTGAACTTGATGTAGGACTTGCTCGTCCGTAGCCCTTAAGTACAATAAAAAAGTTCGCACCCAGCCAGCAGCGTCAGCATTCATATTCGTATCTTGTGACTGGAGTAAAAAAATATATACATGTATGTCTTTTTCTAAAACTATTTTGGTTTTTGGTTTGTGTTTACTCGCAATTTTTAAATTATTTAATTTTTAATGCACCAAAAGAGAGCATGGGGATTTTGTTTTTGAGAAACACTTTTGTAAGTTTGAAGAAAGTTGGCTTAAACAGGTACAGGAGTAGCTACCGTGTATCTGTCCCTGGTGTGGAGTTATTGGCAATAAGACCTCCTATAGCTCTGAGGCATTTTGAAGAACTTAGATTCTTGTCACCCAAAGGAAATTCTGTACATTTACTGGAACTTGAAAATCATGGGAAGTATTTCTAGGGAATCCCAGGCCCTCAGTAGAGAGAAGGAATTATTTCTAGGATAAAGCTCACATCAGTGTTGGGTTAGGAAACTCAGGTCACGTTGCTACAGAGAATGAAGGCTGGGTTTTCAGAGTACCAGCTTTTCCAGGAGACCTGAGACCTGTGGATTCTCATTTACAAACCCCAAACCCTGACGTAATTACCCTGGACTGATTTTTGGTTTGTGAATTGTGATGGGCCACGCTCTTCACAAATCCACGTCTTATGGTCTGAGACAGAAAACTTTGGCCTGAACCTCTAAATCTACAGTGTTAGAGATGAACCCAGTTTCTCCATGGGGAGCTTTCTCAGTGCCGCATGGCAGAGGGCTTTCCCAGAGTTAAGATGCAAAAAGGACTGTTTTCCCACAGTCTTGTCTCATGTACTGTCATCTTGTGAGTAATTATCCCAAGTACGTGCCACTCCTCTAATCAGGATCCCAAACCTCACCTTTCCTGCCCCTTAGGGATCAGAGGTTGCCTGTGTAGAGCCCACATCTGCAGTGTTTTCTGGGCTTCCGTGCCTGCCTGGGCTCCCACACTTCAATCTCATTTTTTGAGTGTGTATGAATGTGCTTACCTAACAGGGATGTTCAGAAACAGTTGGCTTTTGAGTACAAAGTAATGAAAGAGACTAGTGGGGGATTAATGAGTCTTGTTTTTGTTTTTGTTTTTCAAAAAAACACAAAGATTCTACTTCTTTTCCTTCATGTTTCACTCATCAAGTATTTAATTAAATGTATCCATCCATTAAAAGTAGTCATGTTAACACTACGTGCCTGTTCTGTACAGGCACTGGAGATCTCTGGGTGAAGAAAACAAAAAAAAGGATGCTCCTTTCATGAGGATTACATCTAGTTGGATATGATACGTCTGTTAGTAAGATGCTAGTAAGAACTAACATCTATCCCGCATTTAATATATGCCAGCTGCACACTCTTTTTTTAATTCCGGTATAGTTGACATATAATGTTATATTGGTTTTAGATCTACAAGATAGTGACTTGACAATCTGTCCATGCTCACCTTGATAGGTAGAGTCACCATCTGTCACCAAGAAAGCTAATACAATACCTGATAGTGTTCCTAGCAGAGGATACAGCATGCGTGATGGTCCTAAGGAGAAGAGAATGAGAGAGAGACATGGAAGCTTGGACAATTCAAACAAACAAAAGCCAGTGGGCTGAAGGCTTCTGGGAGAAATAGAGATATTTACAAGGTTGGAATAGTATGATGTCAAGGACAGAGCTGCATGGCCCTATTTGCCAAGTTTGGAATGTAAAGACATTGAAATATTTTTAACAAACAAGTTACCTTATTCACTTGAGTTTCTAAAATAAGATCCCTCTTGCTGTCAGGACACAAGAGGCGGTGGCTCTTGCAGTGTCCAGGCACAGGATGAAGGAGGCTTGGCTGTGGATGGACGGAAGTCTGTGTATGGTGAGATTATGGGGCTTCCTTAATGGCCATCTCCCACCTCTTTGTACTTGCTGCTTCAAGCCTCTACAAGAGGATTTTTGACTTAAGCAAAAACATTTCACATGAATGTGTCCCATTTGGGGATTCACCCTCTATGCAGGGGGTCCTGCTTCAGCAGGCTTCCTGGTTGGAATATGCCATTGGAAGTGCTGAGAGTGGAGGGGCCTCACTTAGTAAACCACACTAGGAGGGACAGACTGAGGATTCCCTGCATAACATAGAAAATTTACTCTGAACACTTGGAAGTAGGCTAAGGCCACTTATGAATTTTCTTTTGGACACCCTGTGATTTTTTTAAACGTTTATTTATAGTCCTTTATCTCCTTAATTGCCTTATCCACAGATATCTGACAGCAACTATTTGGGCTGGTCAAAAAACAATAATATGCTCTTTCTGAAGGAGTCTCCTACCTGCTGGTGGCTATTAAATAGAGGACAAAATGTAGGTTTTTGCTGGAAATGCAAGCAGATGTTATTTTGATTACCTTTTGTGAGCTACAGGGTTCAGTTGAAGTGGATGTTGAATGTAAATACAGCAGTGGCTTGTGAATTACAGACGTCTCTACCAGCCATCGAAAATGTACCACTAGTATGTGGGATTCCACTCCCCTCTGCTTACTGCTGTGACTTCTCTGGGTGCCTTCTGTTTCCAGTCCAGGACACATAGAGACAGCTTAGGCATTAGCTGTCCCTATGTTTCCATTCTACCAAAATAGAACTTTATGATCCTTTCACTTTCTCTCTTGTCTATAAGACTACTTTTTATAGGATTCCAAGATAGATAGATCATGGTAATACTATACTGCATTATAATAATAATTGTTATTCATTGAGCGTCTACTGTTTGCCAGGACTGGGCCAGTTGCTATATATGTCTTCTTTCTTAGTTCCCAGAGCAGCTTTAAAGGAAGACAGTATTGTTTCTACCGTACAGATGAAGAAATTGAAGCTAAAGCAATCTTGGCTTGGTGATGATTCGAGCAAATAATATGATTTCCTCATTGTACCCTGTAGAAGTCTAACCATTTAGAAGGGATTGTGTTAAGATCTGAATAACATATTTTAAGAGAAACACTGGCTAATGAAGAAAGGTCGGAGGAAAACATCCAAGGTATTTTAATTAAATCTGTATACATTTCCCTCACACACTATGACAGACCTGAACAATTGTGCCATTCATTGAAGTAGATATAACAGTACATATGCATTAACAATTCTTACCTCAAGAGGAGGATCTAAGGGATGCTGTGGGAATATATGGATGGTCAGACATAGACAGCCTAAGAAATGGTCACTAGGTCCTGAATAGATTTTAGGTAGGGAAAGGTAGGTTGGTACTGGGTGCATCTAAGCTAAGTGAACATGCGTAAGAGCTCAGAGGAAGAGTAGGCAAATTTAGGAACTTTCAGTCCACTTAGAAGTGTAGTGCACAAGTTAGGGAGTACTAAGACACTAGGCTGGAAAGATGAGTGGCGAATAGATCATGAAGGGCCTCGAAATGTTAAGAGTTTGTACCTTAAAGGCTCTGGAAAAGCAAAGCATTTAAAGCAGGGCTGTGATATGTTTTCGTTTGGCTTCAGTGTGGAGAATAAGCATGGATTAAGGGCAGGGAGATTTGGGAAGTTTCTGCAGTAATCTAGGTGAGAAATGATGATGGTCTTAATTATCATAACAGTTAAAATACATAAGAAGGAACAAATATGAAATATTTTAATCATATAGACACTTGGAAACAAGGGTCCATAGGGATAGAATTAAAACATATTTGGGGGGCTATTGTGTGGAAAAGGGAGATGATTTATTCTGTTTATGTACAGAGGGGGCAGAAAGACTAATGGGAACAAGTCATTGGGAAACACATTTTCAGTTTCATTACAATAGGGTGGTCCAAAAATTGGAAGTTTAAATTTACCATCCACCACTGAATATATCCAGGCATTTTATTTTAACTCAGTATATATTTGTAAATGCTTTCTATATACTATGGACTGGGTAACAATGTGCAAAACACTGGAGACTGAGATCCTGAGGATAATTAACAGCTAATTAAATAATGAAATATATATCATTGATATAAACAAAGGACTGTGGTAATTAATTCTGCCTAGGGTCAAGGAGAGTTATTAGTTGAGATGGTGGAAAGTAGCTGAGGAGTCAGTTGGAGGGAAAATTTATTTCGTATCTAGAAGACATCCATATGGAGTTGGCCAGGGAACATTTGGAAATATGAATCTAGAGCTTAGAGAATTGGGCTGGAAAAATATATTGGGGAATTTTCTTTTTTATGTTTATTTTTGAGAGTGAGAGAGACAGAACATGAGTAGAGGAGTGGCAGAGAGAGATAGAGGGAGACATAGAATCCAAAGCAGGTTCAAGGCTCTGAGCTGTCAGCACAGGGCCCAATGTGGGGCTTGAACTCATGGACTGAAGATCATGACCTGAGCCAGAGTCAGATGCTTAACCAATTGAGGCACCCAGCCACCCCTGGGGAATTTTCAGTATAAACAAGGATTATTAAAGCAAATGTCCACAGAAGAAGGCAGGTAATATAAATAAGTTAAGTAGACAAGGTATAAGACACTAAGGAGTAGTGAGGACTATGGAAAATTGGAAAGCAAATGACATTTTCCAGAAGGCACTGCTTAGGTTTAATAGATTGTTGTCATGTAGGACTGTTAACCCTGTTTCCAGAGGTCCATACTTTCTAAATGAAAATGAACACTTTGACATTTATTTTATATTTACAGTTAATGTTTCCCTTTTTCCCCCCCACAATATATCTTTGGTCTAACTGTGATCCAAAGATTGTCAGATTGCCTTTTATGTTATAAGGTAATTGTGGAAGCTTATATATGTAAATGAAAATTTCCCAAATGATTAGAGCACTAGTCTGTAAACACTGATAATTCTTCTCAAGGGGATAACCAAAAGTTGGTATAAAACCTTTCTCTTTTCTCCATCTGAGGGAGTATTCATTCTGCTATAATGATATCTGAGGAGATCATGCAGAACATTATCAAGAAGGTACAGAAGACAGAGGTAAAAACATGATACTAACTTGGAGTCCAGTGAAGTTTGGTTGCTTACAAAGAGTAATCAGGTGCATAAAATATGATAACTATGGCTCTGTTTTCAGACATTAGAACCCATTGCTTTCCTGTCCTTGTGCTTGTGTTATAATCAATGGGATTAAACCACTACAAATGTGCCACTTCATATCCTAGCATCCAATATGATACTGAAAACAAAAGAGTTTAAGAACCATTGTAGAGAACAGGGAACAAAGATGTAGTCCTGAGTAATAATACAGAGATGAGTTGTATTTATAGAGCGAGCCAAGTATCAGCAAAGGCAAGAGGGAGAGAGCTTCAAGAAAAAAAAAGATCAGTTTGAAATATTATGAAGGTGAAAAATGGTGAAGCCAATGGACTTAAAATAGAGAGGTTTAATATGACCTTTGGGAGGGCAGTCTAAGGAGAAGAGTTGTCAGGATCCCAAGTTTCTGTGCCCTGAGCAGTGACCAGAGGTCAGTGAATGGAGTGATTGTTGACCACTCTTTTGGCGAGTTGGGCAGCAATGAGAAGGAGGTAGGCAGTCGTGTTCCAAGGATGAAGCGAGCTTAAAGAAAGATTTTCCTTTTTTTCTCCCGAATGGAATAGAATTGACAATATATTGAGATGAAAAGAGTGATAATTGATGAAGCAAGGTATGGAATGAGGCATAAAATGGAGAGCTCAGAATTAGAGCAATTGAGAATTTTCCTCCTTTCAGACAGATAAAAAAAATAAATGAATCTTTGGAGGTAGCAGAGAGGAAAATTAAGGGAGTATATGTCTGATGACTCTACATTTTCCCAAAGTAGATGAAGGAAAAGGTTAGGAGAGAGGTGTGGGGTATAAAAATAGAAGCAAGTTTGGAACAGCTGCTGTAGGGAGTTTAACAGGGGCAAATAAAAGGATTGCTGAGGTTCAAACAGAGGTTCAAAACCATTAAGTAGTAATAGGCAGCGCAGCTGTGAGCATTTCCACACTGGTATCACGGAGCCCAGAGACAAGAAGGAAAGGAAAGGCTGTTTGGATTGCTCCAGCATTAGAGAATGACCAGCCAGACTCAGCAGAAGGCCAAAGGGATATAAACCTTCAGCAACAAAGAAGTGGGCAGGTGAATAAATGGGCAATGGAGCTGAGGCTTGGAGGCGGGGTGGAGTGAAAGGGATCAGGAGAGGGGACATGAGTCCCTGTGATAACTATTTTTCTTGGATACTAGAATGACGGATTGTTGCCCTAGGTGGGACTGTCAGGTTCCTTCTAATTCCAAGATTTCTTTAATTTGAGACATGAAAATCCACAGCCAGTTCTTATGCTGTCATAATTGTCCTGCCTGAGACACACATGCACACACACACGTGCACACACACACACACATACACACACACAAAGATGTCTCTCTTAGGACTGGCTTCAAGGAAAGTTATAAAGTAGATGATATTTATCATTCGAACTTCTCACTACCTGTTGTAGTATAATCTTCCATTTCTTCATCTTATCCCTAGTGCATCAAGCCCACAAGGACATTGCTTTGCATAAGAAAGCTGTTCTAAGGCCCTAGTCAAATCAAAACCTCTGGGTAGATACTTGTTCTGCTTCTCCATGGGTCTCTAATAAAGATCTCTAGTTATGTGTTTTTGTTTTCTTCTTGGACTTTTTTTTTTTTTTAAGGTAGAATATGTGAGCAGGGGAGGGGCAGAGGGAGAGGGAGAGAGAGAATCCCTAGCAGCCTGCACACCCACACAGAGCCCAATGTGGGGCTCAATCCTGTGACCCTGGGATCATGACCTGAGCTGAAATCAAGAGGTAGATGCTCAACCCCTGATCAACCCAGGAGCCCCTCTAGTTATTTGTTTTCATTTCATTGCAGCTACAAGGAGCTAGTCACCTGTTTGGTCTCTCTGATTCAGGTCACATGGTAGCTATCCTATCGTTTCATTTTTACCAGTTCTTGTGACTTCTGATGGATAGGAGGTTCTATAAGGGGGGCTGTCAGAAGAATGGAGCAGTTAGCCTAGTGTTTTTGAGATAAACAGTGGGAAAGATTCAATACCAGGTACTTTCTCATTCTGAATCTCTTCTCTTGAGTTGGACAGCACTTTTGTGTACTACCCAATTTCTGAAAAATTACCAGGAAACCTACTTTACTTGTCTCTCTCCTTGACTTGGAGATTTTGGGAAAAGCAGAGGTCAAACAGGGGTTATTTCTTCAGTGAATCCACAGATTGTACCCTGGGGACCAGCTATCTTGCTGTTGAGACAGCTAAATGCACTAAGCAACACATTTGAAATATGTTTCAGACTCTCTGGAACCAGGGGGTTTGAATGCTTGCCAGGGCGTTCATGCTTCTTGATGTCCTTCAGAGGTACATCAAGGTCCCATACAAGTTCTCCTGGAGGAGAAAATCTTCAATGGGATCTCAAAAGGGGAAGCCAAGTAGCCTTGAATTAGAAATAAGATTCAACAGCATGACTGTCTGTAGGAACTTTGATTTCATTGCATTTAAGCTTCTTTCTCTAATGGACAAACTTTACCTGAGCACTTTTTGGAGATAGGTACTGTGTTTTCTTTCTTTTTTAAAATGTTTATTGAAAGAGAGAGATACACACACACACACACACACACACACGTAAGTGGGTTCTGCTCTGACAGCAAAGAGCCCAGTGTGGGGTTTGAACTCATGAACTGTAAGATCATGACCTGAACTGAAGTTAGATGCCTAACTGACTGAGCCACCCAGGCACCCCAGGTACTGTGCTTTCTGCTGACATCTCCAGTTTAGCACAGTCCCTGTCCCATGGTCCATGCTTGTTGATTGAGAATCAGCCACATGTCAGGATGCTGATTTTCTATTCCAGTGATTTGTGAATGGTAACATGGCTTCTCTGACTTCACACGTGTAGCCAGAAAGTTTAGGTTTTTTACAGTGTCAAGTGCTAGCAAAATCTTTCCACCAAAAGGAGCCTAAGCCATATGATAGAAAGAATTTGGTTTGGGGTATTTGAAAAACCTATTCTTGAAATCTAGCTCAATACCATATTAATTTTATGAGGCTAAGTTGCTTACTTCTTTATACCTCAGGCTTCTGTAATAGTAGGATTATGAAATCTCTCTCTTAGGTTTATCATAGAATTAAATTTCTGCTTCCCCCATCACCCCTAATACCTTTCCCATATCTGTATAATTGTTTTTTTTTAATGTTTATTTATTTTTAAGAGAGAAACAGAGACAGGCAGAGAATCCAAAGCAGGCTGTGCGCTGACAACAGAGTTCAACATGAGGCTTGAACTCATGGACCGTGAGATCATGACCTGAGTTGAAGTTGAACACTTAACCTACTGAGCCACCCAAGTTCCCCTAATTGTATTTTATATAGCTAATGCAGTAACTCCTCAGTTATATTATGGGCAGAGACCGTAGCTATGCCCTCTCAGAGGACCAGGGATGAGTTTGCATGAGATGCTATGTGACAGGCTCAGGTCTTGGGGATTTGAATGTACCCAGGGCTACTATAGGGTCATACTCATTCATGATAGAAAATGAAAACGTCTACTCAGTGGCCTACATGTACAACTGACTCTCTTTCAGAAACCAAAAAATTAGGAATGGTCTGCAACCTAGAGGAGCTCTCTAATGTATTTATTTATTCATAAGAACTTATGAAGCTCCTCCTATGTGCTACGCATTCAGGACATGGCTGTGTATAAAGAGAGAAGTTGTTTTTGTTCATAGGGACCACATATTTTAGAGGGACAGACACACACTAGTCAAACACTCTCACAAATGAAAGCACATTTACATCAGCGATGAGGGCCACAAAGTGGTTAAACTTGGTGCTGCTCAATTGGATTGAGAAATTTGGTGGAATCAAGAAGGTCTGGAGGAGCTTGTCTGAGGAAGTCACTGTGAGCCGAGACCCGAAAGTTGCATGGAATTAAATAGGAAAGAGCTTCAGTTGCATGGAGAGGATATGATAGGGTGCAGGAGGAATGAAGCCAGCGTGGCTGGAGCCCAGGCAGCAAGGCTTAAGGTGAGACTTGCAAGGGGGGACCGGGCTCAGGAGTTCCGTTTGATTCAAGCTGTGTGCTGATGGTATCTTCTGCAGGATGACCTGACATTGCAGACGCTGGCCCAGCCAGCTTTCTGGAGGACATCCGCCCGTGATGAGTGAAACCTGTGTCATCAAGAATCACCCGTTTCTCTTTGCTAACCAAACTGGGTTATACATGAGCTGTCGATAACCTTTCCCAACTCACCCTGTCACCTTCAGAGAAGCATGAGGAGTGCCCCTCCCCATGCCAGCCCCTCTCCCTTGCCCAAGTACGGGCACTGCTTGCCTGGTGCCAGAGTGGGCAGAAAGAGTAATAGCTGTTGTTTCAGCTCACTCAGGCTAATCTATCACACCTCACCCAGACACCCCAGCTCCACTCACTGAGCGTTCTCTGTCCTGAGGTTAGGCACACAAGCAAATAAATAAGTAGAGAGCTGTTTGGAAATCCTCTTTGTCACCGCTGAAGCATGCTCCTTTATTTAGCAAGATGCCCATAATTTTTAAATTGCTTGATGCAGCCACTGGGTACTTGGTATCTTCAAGGGATTCCGTGGTCAGGAGCAGCGCTTCCCCATTACCAGGAGAAACAAGGCAGGCTTTTGATCGCTGGAATTAATTACATGGAAAGATTTTCATTGCTTGGAGCAGCAAGCAGCTGGTTCCCGCAGGGGCCAGGCTGAGCTCTCCTGCCAATTCCTTTTCCATGCTTGTTTCTCCCTCCACACCTACATCCTTTCTTTCTTTCATTATGCTCAATGGGTTCAAGTCAACCAGGGGAATTGTAATTAAAACACTTACAAAGCGCCATTTCCCTGCGACTACCCTTAAGACCATGAACATTCACAATTCACTTTCTCCAAATACAGCACAATGACAAAGTTTCCAGGAATTTCTTCCTTGCTGACTTGACCCCCCCCCCCCACTCCCTTCCCAGTGATTATTAATACATTTGAAAACTAGTCCACAATGAGTTATAAGACCAGGGGCAAAAGAGAGGGGAGGAGGTTTGCTCTTCATGGGTAGAGGAGAAATTGCAATAACGGGTGACTTTTTTCAGGGCACAACACACTTCTCTGGTGGCCCTGCAGATCAGCTGACAATAGTTTATAGCTTTTCAGTCTTCCTTCCTTTCCTGTTAATTATTCATACCTTTGGTACCAAGAAAGGGGTCTTATTTTCCTTTTAGGTGTAATTAGAGTAATCAAAGGGTTTGTAATACTCTTGTGTTTTATTCCTCTGTCTCTATTCAATTTTTTTTTCCTGTGTGAGAGAAAAATATAAAACACATAACAAAAGCCCTGAGTCTCTGGGTTTTGTGAATTCTTGCAGGGAAAATTGGTTTTACCATAATAGCAATTGGCAGCAATAATTCTGAGGTGAACAACCTGAAATTACTCCCTTAAAGGCAAAAATTTGTAGGGTATGCATTTTGAGAAAAGGGAGAGGCATGTGTGATAATTGAGGTAAATTTTAAGAGTTTATCTATATTTTGTGATAAATGAAGAAGCACACTGTTGGTGTATTCAACTAAGGATGTGCATTTGCATTTGGTTTTGTTTCTTTTGAATAGATTCTGGTTTGAATGACAAATTAAACTCCCAGCTTCCAAACACTGAATTCTTTTGTTGAGAATTTACACATTTTAGAAAGGAAAGGTGCCCAAATGCAGTTACCCTTTAAAGGTAAGAAGGTTAGGCAAACAATGAATTGACAACTTTTCTACCTTTTATATTAACAAAACCTTCTACTTGCAGTTCAGAACCCATAGGTAATATTATTTGAATATTTTGCCACATCATTACAAACATTTCCATGGTGACAAGGTGATGTGTCACAAACAAGATTGTCCCATCTTTGAATACAAGGTGATAGGAAGTGGAAAAAATCAAGAACAAGATACTGCTTTAGGTTTTCACAATCTTTTGTGTGTGCTCAAGATAGAGGGATTCCTAAAATCTTTCCATTAAAGAGATGAATAAAACAGTTTAAAATCTTGGAATAGTAGGTCTTTTTTGTATATTGACTTTAAACATGAGGGTATGGGTATGGGAATTATTATTTTTTTCATTTAAACCCACTTCGAAGAATGTTTATATTCTTATTATCTATCTTGACTAATATACAGGTTTCCTTATTTTTGTGTATCCACACAGTCATAAAAATCTATGTGTGTGAAGTCTACATCATTCTGTAAATATTCTTTTGGTCGTTCCTGCAAAATGGAACAGGTGGATTCCTGATGAATTAAAAGGTGAATTGCTTCTGTTTAGATAAAATTATGAGACATCCTAAGCTATTTAGTTTCTCATGATCATTGGTGGTTTTCATCTGCGAGAGAATTAACAGGGTCACCCATGAAGATGGTGGCAAAGCCATGAGGGGAAGCCAGCTCTCCTCTTTTCCAGTTGATGGCTTCTTACATAGCAGGACCACGATGACAGTAGGGGAGTAAAAGTCAAGCTTTCTTAAAAATCCGGGTTAAGAGGGCATGGAGTGTCTTTTTAATGTTGCTCATGAACTGTAAGAAGTACAGGAATTCAGGGAGTGTCTAGAGTCTTTCTGGGGACAAAATAGGTTCTATCGATCCCGCCAAGAAGAGTCTCAGGGGAATACTCACAAAGGAGATCAGTGGGAACACAGAGGACAGGGAGTCTTCAGCTGATCAAATGCCTAAAGTTATTTGTTGGTCTCCAGCTGGCTTCTTAATGTGAAAAGATAAACTGAGGCATATTAAACATTTTAAGAGTTAATTCGAGCAAAAATCGATTTGAATCGGGCAGCATCCAATCTAGGAGCTAGAAAGAGGCTCCGCAGAGCAGTATGAAATAAAAGACTTTTATAGCCAGGAGGGAGTGGGAACAAGGAAGTTATACTAGGCAAAAAAGCAGATTGGTTATTGCAAGGTTACTTCCCTTTAGGGAATGGCAGGGGTCTATCAGGCAGATTACCTAAGTACTGCTGATCAGGCGATTCCTGAGTGACTGATACAGGATTCCCTTTCTAGAAGAAATGTAGCTATAATTAAGTCTCAGTTTGGTGATGTGGGCTTAGCAGAAGTGACTTCATTTGGGCACTGTTGTCTTGTTTTTTTAACACTAAACATCTTTTTTCCTTTCTTCTGACTTCAGGGACTGGACTTACTCTTCTACCTTTTTCTTTTTAAGAAAAAATTCAAAAGAAAATTCACAGAAGTTTGAAGAGGATAGTACTTTTTTATATATATTTCCATTTTCAACCACTATTAACAATTTACCTTCTTTTCCTTTAGTATAAATTATAAAAGTACTATACAGATATATCTTTCTTCTCTAAAAACATATGAAGTTAAGATTCCCTCATGTGTGTCCCCTTCAGCCAGATCCCATCCTACCAAACCCCCAAGGAAATCACTGTTTTGATTTTGGTGTGTATAGTAGTCAGGGTTCTCCTGAGAAACAGAACAGACAGGAGATATATCTTTATATCGATGTATCTATCTCTGGCAATTTTATTTTAAGGGTTTGACTCACGTGATTTCGGAGGTTGAGAAAGCCCAAGGTCTATAGTCTGAAGGCCTGAGAACCAGAGAGCCAATTGTGTAAATTCCCATCTGGGTCCAAAGATAGGAACTGACTCAGCTCAAGACTAACAGGCTGAGGCAGCAAATTCCTTCGCTTATACTTTTGTTCTATCCAGGTCCTACCTCAACTGATCGGATGAAGCCCACATGCTGGAAAGGGCAGTCTGCTTTCCTCAGTCTACCACTTCAGGTGTTAGTCTCCTGCAGAAACACCCTTACAGACACACCAGAATCTGGGCACCCCTCTATGTGTGTGTGTGTGTGTGTGTGTGTGTGTACTATTTTATATAATTTTTTCAACTTACTTACATAATACAATGCTGTTTTCATTGTTCCATGTCTTCTTTCTTTCAACATTGTGTTTTTGGTGTCTAAGTTGCTGATAGACTAGATATTCCTCAGAGGAATGACATGTGATTTGAATCCTAAAAGATGGGTAAGACTGTGCCAGGTCAAAGCAGGAAAGGGGCAGGTAGAGCAGTAACATATGCAGTGGCACTGAGTTTCATAAGGACATGGGATAAGCTGTGGAAAGTCAAGGTTGCTAGAATTTAGGGAGGTGTTAATGAGAATTGTCTCAGATAGGAGATTAAATAAATACAGATATGGAGACCATGTAGTCTAGGCCAGAGAGTTGGAATTTTTACCCAGTGAAGGTGAAGTTTATTAGTTTGCAAGAGCTACTGTGACTGACTACCATGAACTGGGTGGCTTAGACAACAGAAATTTATTGTTCTAAAGGCTGAAGGTCAGAGATCAAAGTATCAGCAGAGTTGTATCTTTCCGAGGACTTGTAAGAAGAATCTATTCCAGATGCTGTCTTCTTCTGGTGGCTTGCTGGTAATCCTTGGCATTTTTTATTTTTTATACACATCATTCTGACCTCTGCCGTAATATTTGTATAGTGTTCTCCCTGTGTGCCTGTGTGCAATTTCTCCTTCTTATAAGGACACCAGTCATACTGGATTAGGGCCAGACTAATGATCTCATTTTAACTTGAATACCTCCATAAAGACTCTAACTTCATATTAGGTCATGTTCTGAAATACTGGGGCTTAGAACTTCAACATATATTGGGGCGGGGGGAGGGGACACAATTCAACCTATAACATGGAGTGACAAAAATATTTCTTATAAATGATAACTCCCTTTCTTGTTCAAGGTAGGCTGAAGTATAGAAAAAAATGATGATAGGGGAACAGACATGAGGCTGTGAACACATTGAAGGATTAGAAACCATTCAAATATGGTCCAAACCCTCTGGAAGTCTTTACCCTTTCTAGACATCTTATTTTTCCTTAAAGAACTCAAGGAGAACAGAGACTTAGAAAAATAAACCCTGGATTTCTGGCAGTAAAATGTAAGAGGTTATTTCTTCTATATCCTTAGTTCTTTTATTTTGCTTCTAGAAGCAGGTTTTTCACTGTATACCTATTTTAAAAATGTAAATTTCATTTAATCACATAGGAAATTATTTTATCATAAAATTAAAAAATAACTATAAACTTGTTGGACAAAAGGGTTTATATATATCCACTATTACTTGGGTAAATATCTTCTTCCTTTAAAAAATAATGTGGGGGCGCCTTGGTGGTTCAGTCAGTTAATCGTCAACTCCTGACTCTTGATCTTGATCTCGGCTCAGGTCATGGTCTCGTGGTTCGTGGATTTGAGCCCCACATTGGGCTCTGTGCTCACAGCTAGGAGCCCAGAGCCTGCTTTGGATTCTGTCTCCCCCTCTTTCTCTACCTCTCCCCCATTTACAATCTCTCTCTCTTTCTCTCTTCCTCTCTCTCTCTCTCAAAAAAGAATAAACCTTAAAAAATTTTTTTTAAACATGGAGGAAAGGGGAGGATTGATACCCTCAGTGTTGATAACATTGGATTGTGGTTACATACTGAGTCAAAGGCAGCACTGACTTCCAAGTTGCCTACTTAATTCTCTAGACTATGCCTGCTGCCTTATATTTATGTCTTAATAACATGTACATATGCAGCCTAGCTGTTATGAGGACAATGGGAAGCATAAATTTGATTTTTCTCAACTTCTCCACATTTAAAGCCCCCACTTGTTGGTTGAATTAACATAGTATTTTAACATTTAATTTCCTGGGGGTACCAGATGTTTTATTTTGTGTATTTGTTTTATTTGTGTTGTTGGACCTTTTAAAATGAAACTCAGAGAGGCAAAAATGACACGACCCGATAAATATGTAGTTTAATAATGTTCAGTGAATATATGTGTGCAGTGAATGTAAGTCTAAATAAATGCATGCCAATGAAATATTATTACATGTTGCCTATTTTCATCTGGATTCTCAGTTATATTATTTGTGTCAGTGGGAGGTTTCAGGGAAAGGGCAGGGGAGAAGACGGGAGGAACAGCCTGAGGCAGTATGGATTCTCAATATCTTTAAATTGATTGATTAACATGTTCATACTAGCAGGAGAATTACTCTATTGTATTCTGGAGACTCTAAAATGGCACAATTTTATATGATGTGGTTCCCACTGATAAGGGGAGGATGAATAGAAGCATACACTGAATTTCCCTCCAGGGTACAGGGTTCCTTTTGCTAGGACTATTGGCTAAAAATGAAAATATTAAGGTTGTGAGAAGAAAGGCATCAAGGAAACAGTAGAGGAAAATGTAGGGCAGGCATTGGAAATCCATAAGCAGTTTGTACATCTGGCCCAGTCTTTTCTATTACTGACTCATGTGTCTCTCTTTTCTCTCTCTCCACTCTTTCCTTACCTTCTTGCTTTGTCCAGATGAATTTAGCACTGTGACTTCAGTCCTAAGCCTACCCTCAGTTGTGTGTGGAAGACAGCCATTAATTAATCAATTAATTAATTAAGCATTTGCTAAGCTGAACAAAGAGGACAGAATTCCCTATCTTCGTGGAATTTTCTTTCTGGGGGGAGGTAGGGAGTGGCTAACAAAATAAGTAAGTTAATTATATAATTTATTAGACTGTGCTAAGTTCTACAAAGAGAAGTAAGTCAGGGAAAAGGGATTTGGGAGGTTGAAATTTTATACAAGATGGTCAGAAAAAATGCTGCTTTTCTGATGAATTATAAAGCAGTGACCTTGTTACTTTGTAGATGTTTATTCTGTGGCCATTAAAACATCTAGGAACTTTCCCTGAAAGTGACATTTGGGTCCCAGTATCTGGGCCCTGGAGATTAAATTATGACACATTATGATTGTTTAAAAATCTTTTATCATAGTGTGCAAGTAGGAAGGTATTTTACTTCCAGCCTGGAGAATGTGATTTATAACAGTCTTATAATATCACAAGATGTTTCCGGGGCTTGTATCCTCGGGATCTTTTCTAGACCTGTGTTTGAGACTGTCATCGATGAAAGCAATATGAAAGAGAATAGCGATATGATAATTTTTAAGAGAGCTGTTGGATATGACAGTCAATTTCTTTCTTGTGTATGTTTCTCTCCATCTCTACCTCTTTTTCTTTGCTCTAGACTTAGTGTTTTGTATGTGCTGGATTTCATTCATTTGGCAAACCACTGTCACACCAAATTAGGGAGAATGTGATGAGCCTCTAATTGGCCATTGCATTGTACACAAACCTCCTGTGTTTGTTCTGGGTAACATCAGGCGTCCTATAAATTGGTAATTTGACTGTCAGTTTCTATAATGCCCTTGACAATAAGACGAACACAACTCTGTGTGATCCTGTTCTGAAACACTGATCTTCAGACTATATGGTAAAAGGATCCAGGGCTGAGGTTTCTCCTCACTCCTCCGAAAGGAAGGGGGAGCAGACAGGAAATGAACAATTTAGGAGCATTCTCAACGATGTGCTCCTGAGTCAGACTCTTCACTGCAGCCACCCCTCCTCAGATGTATGTGTGAACGGAAACGAATCAGGCTTCGTGATGTTTGGTAGTTTTGCATCATGAAAGATCCTTTAATGCCTTTGGGGAAACTTTGGGCAATATTCCAGCCAGCAGTGGGCACTGTTTTCTTCACCACCTGCATCCACATTTCTCTCCTCTTGTGTGTTTCTTTATTGTTTTCCCTTTGAGAGGTAATTGTGTATAATTAAGATAGCTGACATTTTAAACGTTGCTCTTCCTTGCTATTACTATTATTCCACACCTGAATACCCTTCCCTCTATATATTTTTTTCTTGCTGGTTTCTGACAGTGGAAATAAGGTAACTAAACCATAAAGGAGGAGAATAAAAGAAAATAACAACAAAACGAAACCAGTTTTAAATAAATCTTCCTAAGAAGAGAAATCATTGTAGCTATTCCCACAAATATGTTTATTGTGGAAGAATTTAGGACCTGTTCTGAAAAAAAAAAAATGAAATCACAGCTGAGGTTTGTTTTTAGCATCCTTCCTGAAGGAGTGGAGACACACTCGGAAGGTGGGAGGCTCTGGGACAGAGCAGTCACATAGGATGAGCTCAGTTTAATGATATACAAGTAGTGTATTAGTGCTGTGTGTACGAACTTCTCTTGCCCTAGAACAATTAGTGTCAAATTCTTCCTACCCACTAACACGTGAAGCTGATTTATTAGCTCTATGGCTTCTTTGAAAGGACTTGAGACTCTTCGGAAAAGGGACTGCCGAAAAATCCTATCAAATATGTCTGACTATGTTTCTAGTGGCTTCTCAGTTATGCTGTTCAACAGTAGAGTTCAATACTGTTCCTGTTCAGTGGAGAAAAACATTTGAAAAGTCAGAAAGAAAAAAATAAAGAAAATCAGAAGTCTTTGTTTTTCTTTTTCCCACATGTATCTTCCTTAGCAGTTGCCCCAGCTGTTGAATTAGCAGGGGAAGCAGCTCTGGATAGATGGATGGAGGGACAGAAGGATAGATGGATAAGTGTATTAATGGATAGATAGGTAATAGGTATATAATAGATTTCATTTCCAGTTTCAGAAGATCTTGACAGGGCCCTTGATTATCATTCATTCAAGATATACTGTAATAAAGTGTTTGAGAAGTGAGTTCATACCATTCTTGAGTGACTGGTGGTTTCTGATATTTTTAGTAACTACTTAGGCCCAATACAAGATAGTAGGGGGCAAATGTTTCTCCTGTGATATTTTATGAATGTCTGTAAAGGTGGTAAACATCTATAACATACTTACCAATATATACTCTACAGCTAGTCTGGAGAGATTGCCAGTCCTAAAGATTGTATTGAGGATTAACCCAGACAGCTTGCATTTACATTCCTGTTAACATAGTTATCAGTGGTGTCCTGACCTTCTCCAAGACTTTCCAGATTTTGGCTGCAGAATACATGGTGCTGCCTATAGATACTGGTCTTCCTTCCTTCCTTCCTTCCTTCCTTCCTTCCTTCCTTCCTTCCTTCCTTCCTTCCTTCCTTCCATCCTTCCTTCATCTTTGAACAGGTCTCAAATCTCTGACTTGACTAAAAGCTGAGTGGTTTGGGCTGTAATAAAAATAATAATACTATAGTGTAGTATAGTGGAAAGAATACAAATGATATGATTTGAAAATATAGAAATAAATATCTTTTTTGCACAAATCACTTATAATTTTGAATATGTCAATCAGCCTGACCTAGTTGATAATTATTTCAAGGGACAATTGTGAGAGAACTGAGTGAGGTAATGTATGCGTAAATACTTAGTCTAAAGTACTGTAAAATACTTATGTTGTTGCTAGTTTGAAGAGTCTTTTCAGGTGATACTATTTAATGACAGGATAGCATGATACCATTCCTTGCACTCTGCTTCCCTATCTCTTCTCTCCCTTGTTTTGTTTCTCCAGTATGGTCGGTGTGTATTGACATCCCTCTATGAGTCCGTGTGCTGTTTTGTAAGTTGAAAGTCATCTATAATCAACACTTTCTCCCTCTTCTTCTAGAGATAGTAGGGATGGCAGAAACAGCTTCAGTGATCTCAAATATTTATTCTACAGATAGATTTTAGAATGCAAAGAGAATATTGACCTGCCTTTAAGTATTTCCCTAAGGAACCTATTCTAGATGTATATCTTAGAGACAAATTGGAATTTATTCTTACAGACAATGCATTGGACAATGTAAGAAAATCACAGATTAAATCAATGTTTTCCTGCTGCTGGGTGTGAATGAAATCAGTGCTAAATGGAGGTCCTACTTAATCTCTGCAATAATGGTTACCAAAACCAATGTTTGGTGGCTCAGGTCTTTAAAATAACTGGAAAAGAGGCACCTGGGTGGCTTAGTCGGTTAAGCGTCCGACTTTCGCTTAGGTCATGATCTTGCGGTTCGTGGGTTCGAGCCCCGCGTCGGGCTCTGTGCTGACTGCCAGCTCAGAGCCTGGAGCCTGTTTCAGTCTGTGACTCCCTCTCTCTCTGACCCTCCCCTGCTCACGCTCTCTCTCTCTCTCCTAGAAATAAGTAAAACATTAAAAAAAAATTAAAAAAAAATAAAAAAATAAAATAACTGGAAAAGCCTTTGCAATACAAAGAGTGTTAATTGAAGACTTTTATTCTTAGTCCCTTCCCCTTACAACTACTTCCAACCTGTCTTTGGAAGCTAAGCCAAGGATGTATTGAAGGATTCTATCTCTATCTTATCCCTTCCCTTCTGTACAATTGCAGTTGACACTCANTTACTTAAATGTTAAAAGGACATTACATCTTTGCCATTTACTTTCTGTGTGACTTTGACCAAGTTATTTAACCTCTCTGTGCTTCAGTATCCACTTCATAGGAGGGTTGTCATGAGGATTAAATGAGTTAATTTCTGTAAAGTGCTTTGTAAAGTACCTGGCACAAAGTGAACACTATATAAGTGTTATAGAAAATAAAGCTTCATGGATTACATGTATTACCTGCATATTGCATTTCATTCAGTAGGTATGCAATAAATACTGGACTTTATCAGCAAATTGGAGTGGGACAGAGGACACAAGGGTTCATTTTTTATCAGTATTTTATTTTATTTTACTTTATTTTACTAAATATGCAATCTTATATCCCCAATTTAAACTTTTTTGGAGCTGTCTTATTATCTGCAAAATAGAAATAATAATATTTACCTAACATATTTCAAAGTGTAATTATAATTATCCAAGTGATAAAGTACTTTCGTTGAGTTCAATATATACATGTGAGATGTTATAATGTTTATATTTATCAAATTACTAAATGGATTCTGGTGGGAAATATGTGGAGTTAGATAGTTAAGATTTGACAGACGTACCTGGTCTAGAGGTTGGCAGTTGTCATGGGTGCCAAGAACGAGAAACTGATGGCCTGTATCAGTTCTTGCCAATATAGGAAAGTGTTTCAAGGTTCCCTACTTCAGTCAAGAAGGCTTCTTATTTGCCTACCATGCCTGCTAGGCTATATTTGGCTACTTCTTTTTATGAAAGAGAACCTGAGCAAACCTTGGGAATTTTAATCTTCCTTTGTCACAGCCCTGCAGAGCATTAGGCCAGGTTCCAAGGACAGTGGTTTGGAGCTGTTTGTTTTTATGCTGATGGATGTTGCAGTCTGTAATCCATGAACCAAAGCAGCTCCTCTCCCATTGCTGCTGGCATATCTTGTTGTGTTTATGAGTCTGACAGGCAAACATATCTGAAGCATATCTCATATGCTGATCTGTGAAGGAGATAAGCCCCTTGTTTTACGTAATTGGAAACAAAACGAGCGGGTGGCAGAAAAGCCTGCATTGATTTCTACTTGGGCTGACACAGCCAGGATGATATTGGCTCCTCCTTGGGCACATTCCAGCACCTGTCATTTGATCATTTGACTCAAGTTTGCAGAACCATTGAAGGGATGGGCAATCTCTTCCTGCCTCCATAAACCCACTTTTATTATTATTTTTTGTTGCATAAGCTGCTGCAAATATATTACGATGGATTTTGTGATAAAGAAAATTGAAAGTCCAATAGTGTCACAGCTTCAAATCTCTTAACTTGACATGTGATCTTTATGCATTTGCTTTTTTACCCTTTGATTTAGGTTCCCCACCTATAAAAGGGTATGCATTTCAGCTGACCACCAGATTTTTACAGAATGAAATTATTGTTGAAGAGAGACTATGGAAAATACATGTGGGCTGGTAATAGGGGGTTGAGGAACTCCAGGACACTCAAACCATGGCTAGAACTTGCATTTTTTCCTCCTTCTTTTTTCTCCTCCTCCTTCTTTCTTCTTTCTTCTTCTTCTTATATTATTATTATTATTATTATTATTATTATTNTGTGTGTGTGTGTGTGTGTGTGTGTGTGTGTGTGTGTATCTATGTTTTTCTGTCCTGATTTCCCACTGAGACCATGACTTTGTTAATGGCAGTAGGCCTCTGATAATGACTAAGTATTAGTTGGAAAGATTTACAATCAGTGCTTTTTACTAATTTACTGGGTCAAAAGAATGTGGATGGGATTCCTTCTCCCTTACCTAAAATTGTAACTTTGCACACTATTTTTAGTACTGTCCTCCCTGTTTTGATTCCTTGATGATTATTAACTGGTTCCAGTGGTGTATGTTTCAGATCTTTAATTAAGTTCTCCTTTCTGTCTAACTCTCTGCCAAAACATATTTTTCATTTTTCTTCCTGCAATGCTCAAACAGAGGTTGATGCCAAATGCATGCTGTTTGATTACATTCCATCCAGATTTGCTTGTAAAGAGCACTGGGGCAGTAGCATTTATTTCAGGTAGTTTTATTTTTTAAGTCCCTTCTCAGCCTTTTGACTAAGATCTATCTTAGCATCTCCTAAGTTAAACAGAGCCCTTCTTGGGCTCAATGTATATCGTAGAGGGGAAGACAGGAGAGGGAAATGAAGTAGACATCATTCCCTGGCACAGACTGATTTATGATGGAAATGGAAAGCAGCAGATCAGATGCCTCTGGCCTCTTGCCAAACTGAGCTGATACATGATCTATATGTAAAACTTGGTCTGCTGGGCATTGCTCCCTATGCTTCTGCACCTCCTGTAGCTTTTTGGTGAGAGTCACCTCCATGGATTAGAGTCTTGTTTTATGGGAAGGCCAGCCTTTGGAGGAGTGAAGTGCTGGTGGGTGAGCAGTTGCCTAATCCATCACTAAGCTCTCCATTCCACTCGATTCCTCCTCCTCCATGGGATTGCTTCTTAGATTTGGTGACTGCAGAGGAAGAAGTGGTGTTGTATTATCGATTGCTGCAAAACCATTTACTCTAAAAATTAGTAGCTTCCAACAATAAGAATGCATATTGCAGTTTCTGTGGGTCAGGAATCTAGGTCTGGCATAGATGGGTACTTCTGGCTCAGGGTCCTTCATAAGGCTAGAGTCAAGGCGACAGCCAGGGCTTTCGATCTTCTAAAGTGTCACCTTGGGAGGGATCTGCTTCTGCATTCTGTTCATTCTTGTGGTTGTTTGTAGGCTTTAGGTCCTTGCAGAGTGTTGGCCAGAGACATCAGCTCCTCGATTTATGGACCCCTCTATAGAGCAGCTTACGACACAGTAACTGTCTTCCCTTACAGAAATGAGAGGATCTGGGGAGGATGGAGAGATTGGGTAAACAAGAGAGAAACCACTGTCATTTTTAATTGGATCTTGAAAGTGGCATTCTGTTACTCGTGCTATATTCTATCCATCCCTTGTCCAGTGCACACTGAAGGACAAGAATGACAAAAGGGCATGGATAACGGGGTAAGTGTAATTGGGAACCATCTTGCAAACTGCCTTCTACAGGTGTAGATAGCATGAAATGGACATTAGAATGCCTACAGGCAGGTTTTCTGAGGTTGCATATATGAATTACTGTCGTGGTGCCTGTTACAGAGTAGAGAGACATTCCATGCTATTTCCCATCACCCCCAGCACATTGTCTGGTGCATAGTGGGCGCTGAAGTATCTACACGCTTATGAAATTCTATTTTATTAAAAAGATGAGCATCTCCCTACTACAAGGAGATTAATGTTTGATGTTATCCTTTCTGGACAGTTTCCTTTCCATGTTGCTTTTTTTCAAGATACCGTCAGGGGAATGGATTTAAATCTGAAGTTAATCATTCAAAAATAAGGAATAAATGAAGCCAGTCTAGACTGACCTTGCTTGAATTGCCTTTTTAGCCATAATTAGGAGTTTCTTCTTTAGGTCAGGATGCTCTTGTCAATCTTCCACAGCAGATGATAAGAATTAAATTCCCTCATGACCTAGAAAACATTCTCTCTGCTAATCTGGTCTCACCTGGAAATTCAATAAATAGAAGACAAAGCACACAGTATGTGTAATCTTAACGACATAGCCTGAGGCACTAGGTAGATGGCCACACTGTGTCCTTTGTGAACCTGGAAACAATGCCTTTTTAGTTATTTCTTCTGAATTCTTCTGTTCTTAAATCCATGATATCCCTTGTGGCAGATGCTGAATTATTATCCTTGTTAATCCCATTGTCAAAGATATTTACTAAGTTTCTACTTCCACATGGAAAAACACAGAAAGAACCTGGATTTGGTCATTGGAAATTTGGGTGATAATAAAGAAAGGTAACAATGACCCAGGTGTAAACTGGAAATGTCCTGTAGAATTAGACCTATCAGTTGTAATGCTGATCAGCCATTATAACTGGTGACAAGTTGTGAGACAAATTGCATACAACTAGTACACAGGGCATAATATATGACTTATATGGTTCACTCTGTATTATGATGCTATATTATATGCTCAGGTTTTGTTTCATTTACATTTTATTCAGGAGATTGAAAATATCTATCAGGAAGCTTTGTAGCCTATTGGTTAGGGATAGCTAGGTATTTGAGTTGTTTTATTGAAAAGAATGCTAACTTGAGGGAGATATTTAGAAATGTATGTAGACTTATGTAGACATTCTAATAAGGCTATTAGATAATTAAGCTGGATTTTATATTGGTTGAAATAACAAGATAATGAGTTTAAATTTTTCTCTTCTGATGTGCTTTGTTCAGAATGACAGTTCAGAGATACCCAGGGTGTGTGTTGCTGCTGATAGAATCAGAAGATCTCAGGGTTGAATTAAACTATAGAGGTCACTGAGATCAATCAGCCGTAAAGGTCTTTTTGTTAAACTTATGACCACTTAATCTACTTTAGTGTTCAAAGTAGCTTCCAAGGGAGAATAAAGACAAGTGTGCTTACCAAGGGGAAGTTGGACTTTTAGCAGCGGATCCATGGGGGGTAGGTACCATGTTTTTCACTGCTCCATGGTAAATGAGTGCCAGAGGCCCATTTCTGCTATAAATACTGCCCAGTGACGTTATATAAGAGCCTACTCAAGCTTGCTCTGCACATCTTCCAGATCTGAATGCAAAATGACGCCTAGACCATTTTATTTTAACATTTGGCATATACATGAGGAGACTAAATAAGATGACACTTGTTTTAACATACACATTTTCTAAACAAGTAGGAGAGCAAGAAGTGATAAAATAAGGTATTATTCAATTCATTGAATGTATTAACAACTTGGCTCTGTTGATGTTTGTTCCTGCTACATAATGTATAGTTTTGTCAGATTAAAGAAAAACCCTCAGGTATAATTTTATTTACACCTACACATACATTTCTAAGGGATGAACGACCGTTTATGGGAATACTTACAAGTAAAGAATCTGAGTTGGTTTTGTGGTATTACTACAAGAAAATGACTTCTTTTCTTTGGGCTTCACTTCCAGTACCTATAAAGGCAGGAAGTTGCACTCAATGATCTGTAAGGCCCCTTCCATTTCTAACATCCTATTAATCCATGATTATTGTGTAGGGATACTGAGAGATGAAGACTTCTTTTCTGTCACTGGTCTTTATGATTCATGGCAATATGTGTTGCCCTTCAGTCAGCATTGCCTTTTTTATTGGCAAAAGCAAGCCTGTATTTCTCTACTTCTTATGAAGCAGCTATTCACAGATCAATTCTCTTCCTCACACTCTGATTCCTGTTAGTTACAATCAATTCCATGGCCCCTTTCTTTTGGAGGACATCTTCAGCTATAGAAGGACCCTTTGAAGACGGGAATTAAAGAGACACTTGTGGTGATGAGCGCTGGGTACTGTGTGTTAAGTGTTAAATCACTAAATTCTACACTTTAAACAAGAAAGGATGGAAGAAAGAAAAAGAAAGAAAGAAGGAAGGAAGGAAAGAGAAAAAGAAAGAAAAGAAAGAAGGGAAGAGAGAAAGAAAGAAGGAAAGAGAGGGGGAGGGAGGGAGGAAGAAAGGAAGGAAGGAGAAAAACAAAGGAAAAGAAGAGAAGAGAAAAGAAAGAAGAAAAAGAAAAAAGACCCTTTGGTTGAATTATCAGGTGGTTGTTACCATGAAAAACTAACCAATAAGGAGATATAATTTAATTGTGGGATTTGGGGAAACCAATCAATTTGTTTATGAAACTGCACTGATTAGAAACCCATTCATAGTAAAATATCTACCTTTAAAATCTATCCTTTCTCCATTGTAAAGTAACAACTGGAAAGAGAATGTAAATATGCTACTGAAATAACATTTCCTCCATGAAAAAAAAGGATATTTAGAGAAACCAAAAGAATATATTCATTGACACCATAAATTATTACATTAAAGTTAAAACGTGACTCAGTCTCATAATGTGATAAAAAGTAATGTGGATAATTCAAGGTTTCAAATATCTGTTTTTTAATAGCTCTTTAATACTCTCTAACCTAAAGATTTGCCTAGAGATTTTCTAAAAAGAATTAGAGATGGATATAAATGTTTCTGCCTCTTATTCTTTGGAAGATGTGCCAGTAGACAGGCAAAGAGATCCAAAGGCGTGTATAAGAGAGAAGAAGGTCAGACTGGATCATCATTCATTACCTGAGTTGTTTGTATTTTAGGGTCACTATGCCATTCAATCCAATAAATCCGCCTGAAGGAAAAGTGAAACTCTTCCTGATTAGATGAGATTTCCCAAGAAAGACAGCCTGAGGAACCCAGAAGTAATGGAGGCTTATGGTTTGGTTTGTACGGAAATCTGAAACTGGGCATGGTGAAGCATCTGGGTTGTACTGAGTTTTAATTAAGTCTAAATGTCCTTGACTCAGTCACCTTAGAAGCCAAGTCAGTTATGCACTCTTGCCTTAGGATAAACTAGAGGAAGAAACAGACATACTAGATTTGAAAGGTGGTTTTAAGAAATACAAGCGATGCAGATAATCTCTTTCATTTGAACTACAGTTAGCGAGTGGAATAAATTGTTTTAAGATAGATGGTTTCATAGGTGTATACTTATCGTCAAACTCATCAAGTTGTATACATTAATTCTATGTACCTTTTTGAATGTCAAAAAAGAGATAGATGGAAGCTCTCTGAGGAATTTTAATTTGGGAGAGAGCCCTCAAATAATAGCAGCTTCCTCAGTGAGACTCAAGTCTAATTAGATAGGATCACTGGCTACAGGGAATCTGTTTATACTCACATTTTAGCACTTTCTGGTTCCCACGTAACAGGTTTTCCCCAGAGTATGTATGTGGGGAGGGAGTATATGCCCTTTCCTATGCCTTTTTCCAGTGCCCATTCTTTAAAGAACCTTAGTTACTTTATGTGAATACTTTCTTCTTTGTCTTGTTGACTTACAGATCCATTTCCAGCTTTCTCTGCTCTCTTTCATCCTATCATGGTGGTGATTTTCTCAAGTCCCACATCCAAAAAAAGCTTTGTGAATGAAAAGAAGAAAGCCTGGGGCGCCTGGGTGGCTTAGTCGGTTAAGTGTCCGATTTTCACTTAGGTCATGATCTCGCGGTTCGTGGGTTCGAGCCCCACATCGGGCTCTGTGCTGACTGCCAGCTCAGAGCCTGGAGCCTGTTTCAGTCTGTGACTCCCTCCCTCTCTCTGACCCTCCCCTGCTCATGCTGTCTCTCTCTCTCTCTCTCTCTCTCCTAGAAGTAAATAAAACATTAAAAAAAAAAAAAGAAAGAAAGAAAAGAAGAAAGCCTATGGCAGTTTTCGCATTCAGAACCCCCCATAACAGAGCCTTGCCAAACCTCTCCAGCTTACCCTCTAGGTGCTTGTCATGGTCTTTGTCTTAGCTCTTCACCAGTGATTGCCCCAACTATGGCTGAGATTTCCTCATTAGTTCAGATCTAGTGACCCAAACATAATTAATCATCTTTTAACCAAAAGGAAATACTTATCCTACAGTATGCTGGTTTATTCCCTCTCCCCCACAACTGCCACCACCAACAGTTTTTGTTCCATTTTATTTTTGTCTGTTTGGTTTTTTTTTTAATTTATTTTTTAAAATGCTTAATGTTTACTTTTGAAAGAGAATGCTATCGGGGAAGGAACAGAGAGAGAGACAGAGAGAGACAGGGAGACACAGAGACAGAGCACGAGTGGGGGAGGGGCAGAGAGTGAAGAAGACACAGAATCCAAAACAGGCTCCAGGCTCTGGGCTGTCAGCACAGAGAGCAACGAGTCATGACCTGAGCTGAAGTTGGAGACTTAACCACCTGAGCCACCCAGGTGCCCGAGTCAGTTTGTTTTTTAAATCTCTTCTGCCTTTCTCCATCTCCTAGGGATGGGTTAACCATTCTTTCAGCATTTCATGTGTACAAGCATCATGCTGTGCTAAGTACCTTGTATTTATTATCTCATTAAGTCTTCAGAACAATTGGTGAAGTCGGTTCCGTCTTCACTCTCATTTAGTAGATGGTGAAACTGAGGCTCTGAAGTCCTATATTTACCATAAGTACATGTATGAAGACCAAATCTGCTGATTTGTGATCCCAATAGGTTAATGTTTAACATACCTCCCTATTCTATGCTAGGCCCTAGGGTAGTTAGTGGAAACTGAGAAATAGAAGATATGATCTGTCCAAGATCTCCACTTAATGGAAAAGACAGATGTGCAAAACACAAATTACTGCATGGTACAGAAGCACTTTTACAGAGGCATGGTAGCATTCTGTGGCAGAATTCTAAATTCTAAATGCTAAATTCTATGGCAGAAAAAATAAGGAAGAAGATCTGCATTTTCCTCATTGCAAACTGAGGGTGTCCTGAAATAGTCCTAGTTATCATAAAAGCTGGCTTTTCACGGTTTCTGTCAGGTACCACAGTGGCCTCCAGGGGTCGTTGATATGAATGTTAAACAGAGAGGAACAGCAGTTTGAAAAGACATGAGGGCAAAATAGTCTCCCACCTCTGCTGATGGATCAGAAAAAGATCCCCGGATTTGGATTTAATACTCAAGGAGAAAAATATAAATAATTTAATTTATATGTATTCACATATAGTTATACATACACAGTGTATATATACATACAGATCAGTGTATACATAAATACACATAAGCATATTCATATATGCACATAAAACATTCATAAATATCTATACATGTATGTACGTATGAACACATATATGCACAAAAGTGTGTGTGTACACACATATAATATACACACATACATCACACATTTCAAGAAGCTATCTTCTGCTAGCTCATTAAAGTCCATTAATATTTAGATGTTTAATAAAATTGACTTGAAAGGGCACCTCAAATTTTTTGTATCTATACTTCATCACATATAACTAATATATTGTGTGGCATCTTGACTTCATTCTTCTAGTTTAGAAGAAGACTTAAGATGTTTGCAGTGATCAGAATCCTGGTAAAAGCATCATCATCATCAAAATTAGAACTAGATATGCTTGTCAGATTTCCTCTGGTAGGAGACTCTACTTCTACACATAGGAAACTGAGGCCAAGGGAAATTAAATGTCTTTTTGTTTTTAATTTTTAACAGTCAGTTTTGAGAGACAGAGCATGAGTGGGGAAGGGGCAGAGAGAGAGGGAGACATAGAATCTGAAACAGGCTCTGAGCTGTTACCACAGAGCCCGATGTGGGGCTAGAACCCACAAACGTGAGATCATGACCTGAGCTGAAGTTGGATGCTCAACCGACTGAGCCACCCAGGCACCCCAGAAATTAAATGTCTTGACAGAAGAACAGTAGGTGGAACTGTACTTCGAATTCAGAGCTTCTGCCTTGCAAATGAGTTCTCTTTCTACCTTGTCATACCTTTTTTATCAGGGATAAATACTGACCATCTGTCTAACGCAAACTAACCGGAGAGGAATCTAAGCTGAGCAAGTAGAATATGTAGCCCATACAAAACTTAAAGGAAATTCATATTTGCTTCTTGTAAATCCATTTAGGAATTCAGATTCCTCTAAATGAAATAATTTCCTAATTTTATGGAAGGCTCAAATAAAAGCCGGATACACTTTAGCATGGGTTCTGTTGCATTTTTACAGTTTCAAATAAGTAAGATTTTCTTTTGTCTGGTGGGGGAGGGGCGGTGGGATGGGACCAAAGATTCTTCTACTACTAGGTTACCATTTGCATTCATAACATGGGAGGACAGGAGGACATTGATGGAACATTTTTTTCTGCTGTCTTCATTTTTAAAATGGACAGTGACATGCTTCACAGCAGCATCTCCAAACACAAGATGACAAATTCCCATTTATTCTCCATCAGTGGCACTGTGCGAAATGCTGTACTAAGTCTCAGCTTGGTGCTCCTCAGGCACAGAAGCTTTATTCCTACAGCAACGTGGAACTCCCATAAAAATAACTACTCCATTGTCAGTCACTCTGTCAGGAGCATCGGCAGGTTGAAGAAGACTTATCTGATTTCACTAAAGCTATTAGTCTGAAACTCTGATCTGTAAATCTGTATGGGAACCACACAAAGGGGAAGGAAAGTCTGCCAGAAGCGATCATTTTTGTACATTCTCCAAAAAAAGTCATATAAAAACACTAGATCGAAAACAGAGCCTTAGATATGAAGCAAAGGATGAAGGGAACTTTTATTGAGCTCTTGCAGTGTTCCAGGCATCATTCTGCCAGGCCATTTACATTATGTACTTGAAACAGTGAACTGGCTTTCCTTTTTGTTACCTGAGCTGCCATCAGTGTGTGTGTGTGTGTGTGTGTGTGTGTATGTCTTCAACATAAAAAATTGTTTTGTTGTTTTTCCCTATATATGAAATAGGATAATATTCTTTATGGTAAGGATGTTTCTTCAAGGTTCCAGTAGAATATCTTGTGACTGGAAAATTTCTAGAATCCTGAAGGCAAAAATAAATAAAAGGATAAAGTATAGGAAAAGTCATGAAGGGTTTTTTATAAAGAACAGTTTTAAAAATATCCTTAGAATGGGGAATTGTAACTATCACAGTTAAGTTTTATTTGGCATGAAGTATAGCCACTCTTAAAGGAGAGCATAGGGGAGTTTGGAAGAGTGATGGAAGTATTCTGTATCCTGATTGTGGTGGTGGTTTACACGAACTAATACATGTTTTAAATTTTGAAGGAAAGCCCTCAATTTTGTTGTATGATGATTTTAAAAATAAAATTTAAAACATTCCAATAAATGTTGTGACTCTAAGTCAATGACATGTTAAAGAATGTCGAACAAAAATGGTATCATTTGATAATATCGTCAACTGACTATTAAATCCTAGTCAGTGACAAAAAAGAACTATCATTATTCCTTACAGAAGATAAAATTAGAGTCTTTATATCTATTTCCTAAAATGTTTTCCTCTGACATCTGTAATAACCCATGGCTATTTCATTACTTAGGACTCTATGCTGGTTTGGAAAATCGGAAAACAAAACCTTTAAGGATTCAGGGTGATAGAAATGTCCCTTTTGTACCTTCCAGTGGGCCAGATGTGGTGACTTTACTTGGTTCTTATCCTTGTCTTTCTTCAGTCATCAGTCATCAATTCTCTTATTGATTTAACCAAAGGTCAAGAATATGTTTGTAGGTGACACCAATGCTACGGTTCTGATTTAAACCCCTTGTGGCATTTTCTATTGCATGGATAGTGATAAATGGGGTTGAGAGTGACACAGAAATGAACTCAGAAGTAAGTTGATAGTACTGCTGGGGGCCATCTGTTAATGTAAATGTTTAAGGTAAAATGCATTAACGCTTAAGAGCTGACCAGGCATTTTATTTGCATCCTGCCTTTGGGATTATGCCTGGGTTCCTACCTATTTTTACCCTTTTATTTGCTGCTGTTCATATATTGTAATGGAGTCCTAAACACATTTGAATTGCATTTGTTGAAATATATTAATTAAACAATAGAAATTAGGAGTTATGTTGGTTTTTGTTGGGAGCCTCGATGTTTAAAGACATTTGTGCAGTACCTGTCTGGCTCAGTCGGTAGAGCATGTGCCTCTGGATCTCAGGGTTGTGAGTTCAAGTCCCATATTGGGTGTAGAGATTATTTAAAAATAAAGTCTTTAAAAAAAATAAGAAATAAAGACATTTTCATGGCTACTTATTATTTATGATTACCTACTATTAAGTAGTTGTTTGATGAAATTTGTTGTCTTTAGTAATGAACCATTTTACGACTATCAGTATCAAGGAAAATAAAATAATATATGAAATGAATGAGTTGGTGTTAAAGATCACCATTTATGCTATTTGAAGGTTACTGTAGTTTTATGGTGATCTCATAATAAAATAGAGAAGCTTGAACATATCCATTTTATTTTAACCCTTTAAAGTGTATTATTGGAAAAGAAATTCCAATAACATATTTTTACTGGTCATCTTCTTTGAAAGGGAAAATGAAACTCATTTTCTACTAGGTGTAAACAAAAAAAATTCTCATTCTCAGGCTCTATCTAGTAATGTAAAGGCTCGGGCTTATAGAATGAGTTTTACTTACCATAAAAGTTCTACCCAGTGCAAGAAAGAACAGAAAAAGAGGGAACAATGAGAATCAGAGGGGAAGAAGTAGTGAGAGAGAGGGAGAAAAATAATCTGAATGCAAGATTATTTAAATAAATGAGTAAAACAATTTTCTTGATGGAAATCATATTGGAGTTTTCTTTTGTAGAAACTTCTGAATATGATGTGTAAAAATGATTAGGAACTTTGGTTTCCCTCTAGGTGGATAAAACTACCTGTTCAACTCTAATGATTCTGATGATCTTGCCTCTTAAGCTTGTCCTTTGAGATCAGCAAAAAAAAAAAAAAAAAATGCCATTTTCTCATCTCCCATTTGAGCTGGGGTTGATTGATGTGTAATTAAGATCACTAAGGAGTGATGATAAGAGCTGCAGAATCTCTAAATTTTTCTATGATAATTTTTTTCTCTTTTTCTTTAAAGATCTTTCTTGTGTTCCTTACACTGGCAGCTTGGTATTGGGGGAAGGGAGTTTGTGTTAGGGTGATAGAAGATAGAATATGGGGTGTGCACAATTTTGAGCTGCAAGGAAAAGATCCAGATAGAATCCAGCTGGAAGTATAGCCTCTTAGACTGGATGAAACCCTGCAGGTCACTTAACCATTCTGAGGCAAAATTATTTTCTCCAGTTTCCACATCTGGCCTGGAGCAGAGACAGGAAGGAAACCAAAACTTTCCCATTCCCAGTCCTTTGTCCTCTCTACTAGGGAATGTTCCTGTCTGTAACTTGGAATCTTATACTCTTCTTTGTCAGCACTTAAGAAGTGAATTTTAACCTTTCCCCCCATCTGTGCTAGGAACTATATGTCTGGCAAAGTTAAAAGAGTAATACAGAATAATATCTGCCCTTGAATTAGGTATCTCATTTTAAATTGAGGTTACATGCTGCAGAGATGCAAGTCTGCATAGGAAGTATGAATGTTCTGTTACCCAGTGGACTGCTTTGCATCCCATCTAATGGACACTGCAGAATCATTACACGTTCTTATGTATGCATTTAGTGAAAGGTGTGTAAAATGAAGGCTTTTCCTCAACTTTTCAGTACTTCCTTCTATTTTCTAAAGTAAAAAAAAATACTGAAACAAGTTTGGATTTCAGTGTGAAAAGTCTAATTCTCTATTTGTAACACTACAAAATATTAGGTGTTCTCCATGGAGATGAACAGTTTTTGAATGAGCCATAGACAGAAGGTCTTTCTTATAGTTCTCTGAGTGTAAAGCCTGATGAAAATATGAATGTGAACTGGGGAAACAAATAGGTCTTAATTTATAAATTATAGATGAGAATTCAGATGAGGAAGAGTTCATACACCTTTTCTGAAAAATAATAATACTGTGGAGGGAGAAGTGCACATTTATTACAAGAGCTTGGCAAGTCTTATGTTTGTTTGAATGGGGTGGGAACACAGAACCAGTTGTGCCAGGTACAGATAGAGAAGGCTTCGTGGTGTTGACATTTAAGTAGACTTGAAGGGGGGTGCCTGGGTGGCTCAGTAGGTTGAGTGTCCTACTTCGGTTCAGGTCATGATCTCGCAGTCCCTTAGTTTGAGCCCTGCGTTGCCCTCCGTGCTAACAGCTTAGATCCTGGAGCCGGCTTCAGATTCTATATCTTCCTCTCTCTCTGCCCCTCCCCTGCTCATGTGCTCTCTCTCTCTCTCTCAAAAATAAATAAACATTAAAAAAATTAGATAGACTTGAAGAATGAAGACTCCCTGGTAGACAATAAGAACAGTCTAGGTAGAAGAGTTAAGAAGAAAACTCATAACTACACATGTTTTCATGGGAGTCTAACCCAATAGAGTCCCATTTAACCCAGTCAAAACCAATGCTCGTATCTTTATCATATTCTTTTAAAGGGACATGTACACAACTCCTTGAATAAGAAATATTGGGTGATGTTTGTCATCTTAACTAAAAAAAGATATTTTTGAGAACTTTCCTGGAAGAGTCTTCTAGAGAGAAGGTGATACTTTCAGCTACACTTGGAAAGATTTTGAGGTGCTAGGTAGCTTGTGTGTTTGAGAAGTAATAGCTAACCATTTTCTCCCATCCAAGTACTAACCAGGCCCGACCCTGCTTAGCTTCCGAGATCAGACGAGATCGGGCGCGTTCAGGGTGGTATGGCCGTAGACATAGCTAACCATTTTCTGATTAAAGCAACACTAGTATTCAAGTGAGTTGAAGCAATCTCAGAAAAATTGGAAATTGCCCTAGGCTAACTACACTTGAAATGAAATGGTGAATTCCTTTGGGAGCAAAGCAAAGCTTTCCTGTGTTACCAGGAGGGCAATGGTATCTAATAGGTCAGAGGGGGAAAAGGACTGGCTAGGATCTTATAAAGCCTATTCTTGTCTGTTGCAATATTTCAGATAAATCACTTTCACCATCTGAACTTGGAGGTGTCTCAGCTTCCACTTAATAAGAAAAATTGCTTGAGCTTCTCTCATTTTGCTCACCATCTAAACTCTTTTCCCTGAAGATTAGCATAAAATAAGGTGACTTGAAGGACCGTGTGAAATGGGAACCCTTTACTTCCTCCTGCTAAAAGTGATAACTTTTTTCCTGCCTCAACCTCCCCCAATTAGTAACATCATTCCAAATCACAGTAAGATGATGAATGATGAAACCAAAGGTTTGAACAGTTAAGATCCTTCCCCTCTTTCCCGGAAGTTTCAGTGTATCCATGTGTATGTGTTTAATAGTCTTGCATATTTTATTACACTGTAAATAATGATACTCTTTGAAGAGAACAGATTTCTTAGATTTTCCTTATTATTTGGGCTGAAGTCAAGAATTCTCTTCATAATTCTGCAGATGTAGTACCTGTAGAAGGGAAAGAATAACTTAGAATATACTTGTAATTCATATTAGAAAGAGGATAAGGTAGCCATTTTAATGAATACAATTTTTGTTATGATATTGGCTTTAATATTTCTTGAATCAAGAAATATTTGTCCTATGAGCCCTTTTTTGTGCATCATGTTGAAAATGTGCCTTCTCAGTAAAGGCTGGATGTAAGGCAGGTAGAGTCATGATGCAGCTGTTTAAATTTAAGAGGTATCTTTTCTAATCTATGTAATTATTAACTATCCCAGACATGTAGGCTATTTTAGCGAAACTTAGAAAGGAAGCACATTTTGCACAACTAAATCTTTTTATTGGTGATGATATGACAGCAACCAAGAAATACAATGAAAGAAGAAAATAATAACAAGAAACATAGTTTCATGGTTTGGGTGTTTGTCAGGATTTTTGGGGATGTGGTATTAATGGCAGGAAAAGACAGAGGCATTCAGCTATCTTTTATAGTCTTCCTTATCTTCTACTTGTTCTGCCTCATGAGGTTCAGCCAATGCAAGCTTATTGAGTAGCTGCCATATGCAAAGCCTTGTTGGGGGGTGCAGTGGGGGTAGTACCCCTGACTGAAGGATATTAATAAACTTCCAGGGAAAATACGATTTTAGTGCCTAACAATATACTAACAACTTAAATACCAAGTGGGTAAAACAAAAACCTACTTTTAGTTTCCAAGAAAGTTAGTGACAACAAACAAGGAAGTTGCCTTAATAAGAAGGTTGTTTGCTTTGAGCTTCTGTAAATGAGAAGAAATCAAATAATCAGAGAGATTATTATTATCAACCTTATAGATGAGAACAGCATCATAAACAAAAGTATGTGAGCACAATCCCCATAGATAAGGGATTTTTTGTCTTCCTTATTTGACACTTATTTCATACACGAATAAAAAAGGCCAAACATAGTCATAAGGGTTTGCCTTTTGCTTTCTGCCTCCAGTTTTTCAAGAAGCACTGAACTCACACTTAGGAATATTTTGACAAGCTTAGAAATCTTTTCGAAAAATAACTTGTGTGCATGGCAAGACATTACTAAAATCAGAGGGTTTTTTTTGCCCCCATGGAGATGACAACTACGGAGTTTTTCATTCACACCCTCGAACCCGTGTAGAGAGCAGCTGATATCTTTCTGCATATTTCAGGGCCATTCAGGAGACTTAAAAGGAATACAGAAGATTTTTTGGTGGGATCTCTTATACTCATTGCACCTGTTCACCTATTTCAAAAACATTTACTTGACCTGAATTAAGACAGTGACTTTTCATTTCTCAGTTTGAGGCGTTAAGTGGGAAGTTTGCCTTATGTTTGTGTTTTTGATATAATCACGAAAATCATATCTGAGTACTTCCTTCAGTCATGCTTGTAAAGTAACACATTTTGTATTGCTATAATGATGAAGCTGTCTTCCATTTTATATTTCAAAAAATAGCCAAATTATCAATCTTATGGAGGATTGATTACACTATAACTTCAAAAACACTTAACGTTTAAAATAGCAAAACATAGGGGCGCCTGGGTGGCTCAGTCCATTAAGCGTCCAGCTTCGGCTCAGGTCATGACCTCACGGTTCGTGGGTTCGAGCCCCGCGTCGGGCTCTGTGCTGACAGCCAGCTCGGAGCCTGGAGTCTGTTTCAGATTCTGTGTCTCCCTCTCTCTCTGACCCTCCCCTGCTCATGCTGTCTCTCTTTCTCTCTCTGAAATTAAAAAAAAAAAAAAAACATTAAAAAAAAAGACTTTAAAATAGCAAAACATATTAGCTAAGGACTCAGGTCTCCCTGAGTTCTATATTGGATGGAATAAGACTCATCCCCTTACACAGAAAATCTACTTTTCTACTTCTACCTAATTGTTTCTGAGTTAACTTAGGACAGTGATCATTAAGGTCTCTGAATATGTATCTCTGGATGTGAAGCATCACATGAAGGTGCCCAAACATTTGGAGACTCTTGCCTTCCCTTCTAGAGAAGAAGGTAGACCCACCTAACATGTGCAGTGACTTTTAGGCTCAACGTGCTTCTTTCCCCTGTGGAATCACAGTCTTCTAATTACATTTGATTTCTGGGTTTTGTCTTTGTCTTCCCCCCTATCTTTCTCCTTTACTTTTCACTCCCCTAGTTGACTCTCAGGTTGCATCTTCTGTCACCCCACCCTACCTGCTTTTCCTAATTGTTTCCTTCTCCCTGCCAACTGCTGATACTAACACGGCCTCCTATCTGACACTTCCCTCATCCTCAGTGTCCCTTTGCCTCTTGTCATTCCATCCACTATTCACAAATCTTCATTTGCAGCCCCTTGTCAACAGAGGAGAGTCCACCTCATCAGGAAGTAGACTTGATCTTCCACACTGCATAACACATACTAGGGATTCACAGAGTATGCAGGTTACAGACTCAAGTTTGGAGTGTGACCCAGACATTCATGGTATTAGAAAGAAACAAAGTCTTTAGTAGGAATTGACTGATAATTTTCCAGTATCTAAAGCCTTAATTTTTCAGTGGAGACATAAAACCCAAGATTTAGAGTTAAAGCGCCTGGAAGAAAACCAGAAATCTCAGAGCACACAAGCCATATTGCCAAGAACAACATGAGGCCCAAAAGGAGGTCCCTGTGTTACTAAAGTTTGTTTTCAGATTCCTTTTCGGTAGGAAACAGTACTGTCTCAGCCAGCCATCTCAGTAAAGAAAATGACCCCAAATGGACAGAATGAAATAAGTATTATCCTTCTTTTATCTCCAACGTAAGTTGATCAGTGTCATTTTGTGTTTGGGTATGCTGCATGTTATAAAAGCACCTAGCCCATTGCCTGCTACATAGCTGTTATTTGAAACAAAACAAAACAAAACAAAAAAAATTGACCATGATTGTGGTTGAAAGAAGCTAAGGGCATATTGCATAAGGACTTGGATGTGGAGATAAGAAGTCTGCATCAGTATAATAGTGAGAAGCTCCATCCATATTCCTTTATATACCATGTTCTTTTTCACAAGCATGTAAAAAGCAAAAAAAAAAAAAAAAAAGTAGCATTTTATAACAGAAATGTAAGTTGCATCTGGTTCACATTCAGCCTCTGATTCCTCAGGAGGTTTTCCACACCCCTCCCCTATTCCTGCTTTCCAGCTGATTTGACTGGACAGAAGGATTAAGAAATCAAGTAGCTTATCTGAGAGGTTCCCCACTGACACTTTGTCCAGGTGTTCCTGCTTGTAGCTTATATAATCAGGAGACTTCTGTGTGTTGAGGGTATTACTATGAAGGTGATTGTTTGAGTCAGTGGGTGATTGTGTCAAGGCAATTATAGCCAGGTGATGTGTGATCTTAAAGACCTAGTTAGTGCCCCAGGAGACCCAGAGACAGGGTTTCCTTCATACCTTTGCAGTTGAACATTGTGATGTGAGGTGGCACCACTTACCAAACAGGAACAAAAGTGAATGATTAAGAGGGGGGTGGACAGCGTATTCCACTATTGCTTGGGTGGGGGGGGAACAGTGCTCCATGTTCATCTTTTCTAATGTGTCCCTTCTTGTTACGTTTAAATTTTTGTTAGGTTTCTTTGTTCACTTAAAATGGAACTAAACCCAAAATATGAGAATTGAACTTGGTTTCACCTTAGAATCTAAAAACAAAATAAAACAAAACAAACAGAAAACCAAAAATAATTAAAGTTATTTGTAAAAAGGAAATGGAAAGGCCAATAAATTAGCTGTATTTCTTTTTGCTTAATTTGTTTCTAAAGATTATTTATAATAGATAATTAAAGTTGTAGAAGGCTCATCATTTGTGTCCTGTTTGTGGGCACTAATCCTAATATGTCAGGAATCCATTTGAAACTGTCTCAGTTGAGTATTAGGACAAAGGCGTGTCCCTAGAGAGATCAGAGACCCTATTTTATTTCTCTCCTTCATTTTTCTTTCTAATTACACAATTAATGCAGGCTATTGAAGAGATTTCAAAATACAGTTGACCCTTGAACAACACCAATTTGAACTGCATGTTTCCACTTCTATGTGGATTTCTTTTCAGTTAGTGTGGTACAGTACACTAAATGTATTTTCTTTTCCTTATGATTTTCTTAATATATTTTTTAGACTACTTTACTGTAAGAATACAGTATATAATGCATATAACATAAAAACATATGTTAATTGACTATGCTATTGGTAAGCCTCTCGTCAAGCCTATTGGTAGTTAAGTTTTGGGGGAATCAAAAATTATATTAAGATTTTTGACTGTGGGGAAGTTGGTGCCCCTAATCCTCACATTGTTCAAAGGTCAAGTATATACTGAAGAATATCAAAAAATGAAAGTCTCCTCTGACCATATCCAACCCTACGCTTCTCTCAAGTGGGGATCACTGTTAACATTGCAGTGTACAGACATCCAAAACTTTGCTTTACCTTTACAAATAGGAATGTGCACACATGTACACACATATCACACACACACACCTACTCAAAAAGGATAACTTATACAGAGTCATATAATACCTATATGTCCTGGACATCTTCCCGTTAGTACATGCAGAAATATGTAGGCTCTACTTAAATTCAAAGTGGAATCGTGAAGGTTTGCTGGAACTGCCTCCTGTATAAGTGCTTCCAGGTTGGAATGGACAAAAAATGACTGAAATTAGCTATCCTGTTCCTACCACAGCATGGTGGCTAGGTTCTCTGGCTAAATGAGTCCCATGAAAGAGTGAGTACAGCAAACTCCCACAATGCCCTATTGTTCTTGAAGGACTTGCATAGTGACAGGCCCTTGGGGCTTCCTTATTCCCATTTTTAAAAGGATAACAGAAACACTTTCCCCAAAGACCCTGTCTGGTTGGTCTGGTTTCTTCTGAGGTGTCTAACTCTGCTTGCACTGGGCTTTGCAGGACCTGGGTTGAGTGCTGGAGAAGAGGAGGGCATCATCTGGATTCACTCACTCACATCCATATTCATAGTCATGTTTATCATATGACAGACCCTGAGCTTAGTGCTAGAGATAGCTACCAAACAAACATGACCCATTCATTGCCTAAGGACATTATACATCAGTGAAAGATACAAACAAGGAAACAGACAATTACAGGAAAGTGTGAACCACGTGCTGGCCAGTGTGATATAGAGGGTTCTGGGTAAACTTGAGGCCAGGAGGAGATGCTTCCTGGACAAGACATCTCATATGAGTACTGAAGGGTGATTAGAACTTAACCTGGGTGAATAGGGATGTGGAGACAAGAAGTGTTGGAGATGGAGGGTGGGGGTGGGGAGCATGTGACAAAGGTCCAAGGTGCCTGTCAGGGGCTGGCAGGTTAGGGCAAGTGATGGCCTTATTGCCTCTTAAAGGAATTTGAACTTTATTCTGAGAGTCATGAGGAACAACAGAAGACTTTTAAGAGGCATGAGGGTGTGATATGTAAGGTTTATAAGGTGGAGGGTGGATGGAAAGGGCAGGGAGATCATTAGGATGCTAGGATGCTGTTGAAGATGCTGGGGTAAGAGGTGATGGGGGCTTTAATGAGGGCAGTGGAGGAGGGGCTGGAGAAATGGGCAGAGCTTGAGGAAGCATTTCTTGCATCCTGTGAGCAAGTCTGTGCTGTCACATAAGCACCAATTTAATTTGGCAACTTTGAGAAGCTGCATAAACCGCAGGCAAAGCAGTTAACTCTGACATTGCAAAGCTAAATGCGTGTGGTGCAGAGGCTAGATAAATATCTGTCCCTGGGGGTATATATATACAGGTGCATTTTTTATTTTGTTTTGTTTTCAAGAGATAATTGCACCCGAGGCTGGAGCTTGCTCACCCTATCTTTTGGACTCAGAGTACAGTGCCTGGTCTATTTTCTACATGACTGGGCTTTACTTCAGAACTGAAGAGTCATATATCATTCTGATTGATTTTTTCTTTTTTCTTTTTTTTTTCTCCTTTCAAATAGAGGGGGAGGGGTAGAATAGAAATTGTGATGATAGAATATCAGGGCCACTCAACCCAAATGTGTAATTCTCAGGAGCCCCCCTAGTCTAGCTCTGTTCTCTTCTTGCTTTGTTACTCAGAGCTCAGATAGAGAAGTAGGCGGTGAGGTCAGGCAGCGGGTAAGGGAAAATAGATAAGCAGCCCAGGCTTAGAGTGCCCTAGTGTCTGCCAGAGGGAAATGGTAAGAAGGGGGCATAGCAGAGATAGGGAATGACCAACCAGTGTCCTGAGTGCTGGGGTTACAGCTTAGCTCTAAATCTGTCGGGCTTCCACTGCTCCTGGATTCTAGGGTTTGCTTTCACATGTATCTTCCCTTTTAGCTTCCCTTCTCCTAGTGCCAGTAATTCCAAGGCACAGCCTCCAAAGCTTAAGCATCCATTTGTATTAAAGCAGAAAGAGACAGACTGAAGGTGTGTGTGTGTGTGTGTGTGTGTGTGTGAGGGTGGGTGGGTGGGT